>NW_027459115.1:0-115314 GCF_050624435.1 Tenrec ecaudatus | reverse complement strand
CCTAGCGGGCACTTGGACAGTCTAGGTTACCTAGCGGGCACTTGGACTATCCAGGTAGACGAACGGGCACTTGGACTATGTAGGTTAACTAACGGGCACTTGGACTATGTAGGATCCGTATTGGACATTTGGACTACTTTGGTTACCTACCAGGCACTTGACCTATCTAGGTTAACTTGTGGGCACTTGGGCTATCTAGGTCAAGTAGCGGGCCCTTGTACTATGTAGGTTAACTAGCGAGCACTTGGACTATCTAGGTTAACTAGCGGACCTTGGACTATGTAGGTTAACTAAAGGGCTCTTGGACTATGTAGGATAACTAGCGGGCACTTGGACGATCTAGGTTAACTAGAGGGCACTTGGACTATCTAAGTTACCTAGCGGGCACTTGGACTATGTAGGTTCCCTAGCGGGCATTTGGACTATATAGATAACCTAGCGGGCACTTAGACTTTGTAGGTTACCTAGCGGGCATTTGGACTATCTACGTAGCCTAGCAGGTTCTTGGAGTATGTAGGTTACCTAGCGGGCTGTTGGACTATCTAGGTTACCTAGCGGGCACATGGACTATCTAGGTTAACACACGGGCACTTGGACTATGTAGGTTCCCTAGCGGGCCCTTGGATTATGTAAATTCCCTAGCGGGTATTTGGACTATGTGGGTTAACTCGAGGGCATTTGGACTATGGAGGTTACCTAGCGGGCACTTGGACTATCTAGGTTACCTAGCGGGCATTTGGATTATGTAGGCTCCCTAGCGGGCATTTGGCCTATATAGATTCCTTAGCGGGCACTTAGAGATTGTAGGTTACCTAGCGGGAACTTGGACTATCTAGGTTACCTAGCTGGCACTTGAACTATCTACGTTACCTAGCGGGTACTTGGAGTATGTAGGTTACCTACCGGGCTGTTGGACTATCTAGGTTACCTAGGGGCAATTGGACTATCTAGGTTAACAAGCGGGCACTTGGACTATCTAGGTTAACTAGCGGGCGCTTGGACTATGTGGGTTCCCTAGCGGGCATTTGGACTATATAGGTTACCTAGCGGGCACTTGGACTATCTAGGTTAACTGGCGGGCACTTGGACTATGTATGTTCCAGAGCGGGCAATTGGACTATGTAGGTTCCCTAGTGGGCACTTGGACTATCTAGATTCCCTAAAGGCCACTTGGACTCTCTAGGTTACCGAACGGGCACTTGGACTATCTAGGTTACCTAGCGGGAACTTGGACTATGTAGGTTAACTAGCGGACAATTGGACGATCTAGGTTAACTAGCGGACAATTGGACGATCTAGGTTAACTAGCGGACACTTGCACTATGTAGGTTACCTAGCGGGCACTTGGACTATGTAGGTTAACTAGCAGGCCCTTGAACTATCTAGGTTACCTAGCAGGCACTTGGACTATGAAGGTTAACTAGCGGGCACTTGCACTCTCTAGGTTACCTAGCGGGCACTTGGACTATCTAGGTTAACTAGCGGGCACTTGGACTATGTAGGTTACCTAGCAGACACTTGCACTATGTAGGTTACCTAGTGGGCACTTGGACTATGTAGGTTAACTAGAGGACACTTGGACGATCTAGGTTAATAGCGGGCACTTGGACGATCTAAGTTAACTAACGGGCACTTGGACAATCAAAGTTAACAAGTGAGCCCTTGGACTATATAGGTTAACTAGCGGGCCCTTGGACTATCTAGGTGAAATAGATAGCACTAGGAATATATAGGTTCCCTAGCGGGCACTTGGACTATGTAGGTTAACGTACAGGCACTTGGACTATGCAGGTAACCTAGCGGGCACTTGAACTGTCTAGGTTACATAGTGGGCACTTGGACTTCTAGGTTAACGAACGGGCACTTGGAATATGTATGTTGCCTAGCGGGTACTTGGACAATCTAGGTTAGGTAACGGGCACTTGGACTATCTAGGTTACCTAGCGGGAACTTGGACAATGTAGGTTACCTAGCAGGCACTTGGACTATCTAGGTTAACTAGCGCGCACTTGGACTATCGAGGTTACCTAGCGGGCACTTGGACTATCTAGCTTACCTAGCGGGCCCTTGGACTATGTAGGTTACGTAGCGGGCACTTGGACTATCTAGGTTAACGAATGGGCACTTGGACTATGTAGGTAACCTAACGGGCACTTGGACTGTCTAGGTTACCTAGCGGGCACTTTGATTATCTAGGTTAACTTGCAGACCTTGGACTATGTAGGTTAACTAGCGGGCCCTTGGACTATGTAGGTTACCTAGCGGGCTCTTGGACTATCTAGGTTTCATAGCAGGCACTTGGACTATGTACTTTGCCTAGCGCCCACTTGGACTATCTAGGTTACCTAGCAGGGACTTGGACTATGTACGTCCCCTAGTGGGCACTAGGACTATCTAGGTTACCTAGCAGGCACTTGGATTATGAGGGATCCCTAGCGGGCACTTGGATTATCTAGGTTAACTAGCGGGCACTTGGACTATGTAGGTTAACGAACAGGCACTTGGACTATGCAGGTAACCTAGCGGGCACTTGGACTGTCTAGGTTACATAGCGGGCACTTGGACTTCTAGGTTAACGAACGTGCACTTGGACTATGTATGTTGCCTAGCGGGCACGTGGACTATCTAGGTTCGGTAACGGGCACTTGGACTTTGTAGGTTACCTAGCGGGCACTTGGACTATCTAGGTTACCTAGCTGGCACTTGAACTATCTACTTTACCTAGCGGGTACTTGGAGTATGTAGTTTACCTACCGGGCTGTTGGACTATCTAGGTTACCTAGCGGGCACTTGGACTATCTAGGTTAACTAACGGACAATTGGACTATGTAGGTTGCCTAGCGAGCACTTGGACTATGTAGGTTCCCTAGCGGACACTTGGACTATGTAGGTTCTCTATCTGGTATTTGGACTGTCTAGGTTAACTAGCGGGCAATTGGACTCTCTAGGTTACCTAGTGGGCACTTGGACTATGTATGTTCCCTAGCGGGCACTTAGACTATGTAGGTTCCCTAGCGGGCATTTGGACTATATAGATAACCTAGCGGGCACTTAGACTTTGTAGGTTACCTAGCGGGCACTTGGACTATCTAGGTTACCTAGCTGGCACTTGAACTATCTACGTAGCCTAGCAGGTTCTTGGAGTATATAGGTTACCTAGCGGGCACATGGACTATCTAGGTTAACACACGGGCACTTGGACTATGTAGTTTCCCTAGCGAGCCCTTGGACTATGTAAGTTCCCTAGCGGGCACATGGACTATGTGGGTTAACTAGAGGGCATTTGGACTATGTAGGTTACCTAGCGGGCACATGGACTATCTAGGTTACCTAGCGGGCATTTGGATTATGTAGGCTCCCTAGCGGGCATTTGGACTATATAGATTCCTTAGCGGGCACTGTAGAGGTTGTAGGTTACCTAGCGGGCACTTGGACTATCTAGGTTACCTAACTGGCACTTGAACTATCTACGTTACCTAGCGGGTACTTGGAATATGTAGGTTACCTACCGGGCTGTTGGACTATCTAGGTTACCTAGCGGGCACTTGGACTATCTAGGTTAACTAACGGGCACTTGGACTATGTAGGTTCCCTAGCGGCCCTTGGACTATGTAAGTTCCCTAGCGGGCACTTGGACTATGTGGGTTCCCTAGCGGGCATTTGGACTATCTAGGTTACCTAACGGGCACTTGGACTATGTAGGTTACCTAGCGGGCACTTGGACTGTCTAGGTTACCTAGCGGGCACTTGGATTATCTAGGTTAATGAACGGACACTTGGAGTATGTAGGTTGCCAAGCTGCCACTTAACTATCTAGGTTAGCTAACAGGCACGTGGACTATCTAGGTTCCCTAGCGGGCACTTGTACTATCCAAGTTACCTAGTTGGCACTTGGACTATGTAGGTCAACTAGCGGGCCCTTGGACTATCTAGGTTAGCTAACGGGCACTTTGACTATGTATGTTCCAGAGCGGGCACTTGGATTATGTAGGTTTCCCAGCGGGCATTTAGACTATGTAGGTTTCCTTGCTGGTATTTGGACTATGTAGGTTACCTAGCGGGCACTTGTACTATGTAGGTTCCCTAACGGGCACTTGGACTATGTAGGTTCCCTAGCAGTCACGTGGACTATGTAGGGTCCCTAGAAGGCACTTGGACTAGGTAGGTTAACTAGCGGGCACTTGGACTATCCAGGTTACCAAGCGGGCACTTGGACTATGTAGGTTATTCATCAGGCACTTGGACTATCTAGGTTACCTAGCAGGCACTTGGAGTATGTAGGTTACCTAGCGGACACTTGGACGATTTAGGTTAACTAGCGGGCACTTGGACTATCTAGGTAAACTAGCGGGCCCTTTGACTATCTAGGTTTACTAGCGGGCACTTGGACTATCTAGGTTAACTAGCGGGCACTTGAACTATGTAGTTTCCCTAGCAGGCATTTGGATTATTTAGGTTACCTAGTGGGCACTTGGACTATGTAGGTTACCTAGCGGACACTTGGACTACATAGGTTAACTACAAGGCACTTGGACTGTCTAGGTTACCTAGCGGGCACTTGGACTATCTAGGTTAATGAACGGGCACTTGGACTATGTAGGTTAACTAGCGGACACTTCGACTATCTAGGTTAGCTAAAGGGCAATTGGACTATCTAGGTTCCCTAGCGGGCACTTGGACTATTTAGGTTACCTAGCAGGCAATTTGACTATCTAGGTTAACTAACGGGCACTTGGACTATGTAGGTTGCCTAGCGAGCACTTGGAATATGTGGGTTCCCTAGCGGGCACTTGA
Organism: Tenrec ecaudatus; assembly: GCF_050624435.1. NCBI lineage: Eukaryota > Metazoa > Chordata > Mammalia > Afrosoricida > Tenrecidae > Tenrec > Tenrec ecaudatus. The sequence goes on along the minus strand of NW_027459115.1, from coordinate 110,520 downwards.
ACTATGAAGGTTCCCTATAGGGTACTTGGACTGTCTAGGTTAACTAGTGGGCCCTTGGATTATGTAGTTCCCTAGAGGGCACTTGGGCAATCTACGTTAACTAGCGGGCACTTGGACTATGTAGTTTAACGAACGGGCACTTCGACTATGTAGTTTACCTAGTAGGCACTTGGACTATGTAGGTTATCTAGTGGGCACTTGGACTATCTATGTTACCAAGTCGGCCCTTGGACTATGTAGGTTTCCTAGCGGGCACTTGGACTATCTAGGTTAACGAAGGGGCACATGGACTATGTAGGTAACCTAGCGGGCACTTGGACAGTCTAGGTTACCTAGCGGGCACTTGGACTATCCAGGTTGATGAACGGGCACTTGGACTATGTAGGTTACCTTGCGGGCACTTGCACTATGTAGGATCCCTATTGGACATTTGGACTACTTTGGTTACCTAACAGGCACTTGACCTATCTAGGTTAACTTGTGGGCACTTGGACTATCTAGGTCAACTAGCGGGCCCTTGTACTATGTAGGTTAACTAGCGAGCACTTGGACTATCTAGATTAACTAGCGGACCTTGGACTATGTAGGTTAACTAAAGGGCTCTTGGACTATGTAGGATAACTAGCGGGCACTTGGACGATCTAGGTTAACTAGAGGGCACTTGGACTATCTAGGTTACGTAGCGGGCACTTGGACTATGTAGGTTCCTAGCGGGCATTTGGACTATATAGATAACCTAGCGGGCACTTAGACTTTGTAGGTTACCTAGCGGGCATTTGGACTATCTACGTAGCCTAGCAGGTTCTTGGAGTATGTAGGTTACCTAGCGGGCTGTTGGACTATCTAGGTTACCTAGCGGGCACATGGACTATCTAGGTTAACACACGGGCACTTGGACTATGTAGGTTCCCTAGCGGGCCCTTGGACTATGTAAATTCCCTAGCGGGTACTTGGACTATGTGGGTTAACTAGAGGGCATTTGGAATATGTAGGTTACCTAGCGGGCACTTGGACTATTAGGTTACCTAGCGGGCATTTGGATTATGTAGGCTCCCTAGCGGGCATTTGGCCTATATAGATTCCTTAGCGGGCACTTAGAGATTGTAGGTTACCTAGCGGGCACTTGGACTGTCTAGGTTACCTAGCTGGCACTTGAACTATCTACGTTACCTAGCGGGTACTTGGACTATGTGGGTTCCCTAGCGGGCATTTGGAATATATAGGTTACCTAGCGGGCACTTGGACTATCTAGGTTAACTAGGGGGCACTTGGACTATGTATGTTCCAGAGCGGGCAATTGGACTATAGGTTCCCTAGTGGGCACTTGGACTATCTAGATTCCCTAAAGGCCACTTGGACTATCTAGGTTACCGAACGGGCACTTGGACTATCTAGGTTACCTAGCTGGAACTTGGACTATGTAGGTTAACTAGCGGACAAGTGGACGATCTAGGTTAACTAGCGGACACTTGCACTATGTAGGTTACCTAGGGGGAACTTGGACTATGTAGGTTAACTAGCAGGCCCTTGGACTATCTAGGTTACCTAGCAGGCACTTGGACTATGAAGGTTAACTAGCGGGCACTTGCACTCTCTAGGTTACCTAGCGGGCACTTGGACTATCTAGGTTAACTAGCGGGCACTTGGTCTATGTAGGTTACCTAGCAGACACTTGCACTATGTAGGTTACCTAGCGGGCATTTGGACTATGTAGGTTAACTAGAGGACACTTGGACGATCTAGGTTAACTAGCGGGCACTTGGACGATCTAGGTTAACTAACGGGCACTTGGACAATCAAAGTTAACAAGCGAGCCCTTGGACTATCTAGGTTAACTAGCGGGCCCTTGGACTATCTAGGTTACCTAGATAGCACTTGGAATATATAGGTTCCCTAGCGGGCACTTGGACTATGTAGGTTAACGTACAGGCACTTGGACTATGCAGGTAACCTAGCGGGCACTTGGACTGTCTAGGTTACATAGCGGGCACTTGGACTTCTAGGTTAACGAACGGGCACTTGGAAAATGTATGTTGCCTAGCGGGCACTTGGACAATCTAGGTTAGGTAACGGGCACTTGGACTATCTAGGTTACCTAGCAGGCACTTGGACTATCTAGGTTAACTAGCGCGCACTTGGACTATCGAGGTTACCTAGCGGGCACTTGGACTATCTAGCTTACCTAGCGGGCCCTTGGACTATGTAGGTTACGTAGCGGGCACTTGGACTATCTAGGTTAACGAATGGGCACTTGGACTATGTAGGTAACCTAGCGGGCACTTGGACTGTCTAGGTTACCTAGCGGGCACTTTGATTATCTAGGTTAACTTGCAGACCTTGGACTATGTAGGTTAACTAGCGGGCCTTTGGACTATGTAGGTTACCTAGCGGGCTCTTGGACTATCTAGGTTTCCTAGCAGGCACTTGGACTATGTACATAGCCTAGCGCCCACTTGGACTATCTAGGTTACCTAGCAGGGACATGGACTATGTACGTCCCCTAGTGGGCACTAGGACTATCTAGGTTAACTAGCGGGCACTTGGACTATCTAGGTTACCTAGCAGGCACTTGGATTATGAGGGATCCCTAGCGGGCACTTGGACTATCTAGGTTAACTAGCGGGCACTTGGAATATGTAGGTTAACGAACAGGCACTTGGAATATGCAGGTAACCTAGCGGGCACTTGGACTGTCTAGGTTACATAGCGGGCACTTGGACTTCTAGGTTAACGAACGGGCACTTGGAATATGTATGTTGCCTAGCGGGCACTTGGACAATCTAGGTTAGGTAACGGGCACTTGGACTATCTAGGTTACCTAGCGGGAACTTGGACAATGTAGGTTACCTAGCAGGCACTTGGACTATCTAGGTTAACTAGCGCGGATATGGACTATCGAGGTTACCTAGCGGGCACTTGGACTATCTAGGTTACCTAGCGGGCCCTTGGACTATGTGGGTTACCTAGCGGGCCCTTGGACTATCTAGGTTAACGAACGGGCACTTGGACTATGTAGGTAACCTAACGGGCACTTGGACTGTCTAGGTTACCTAGCGGGCACTTTGACTATCTAGGTTAACTAGCAGACCTTGGACTATGTAGGTTAACTAGCGGGCCCTTGGAAAATGTAGGTTAACTAGCGGGCTCTTGGACTATCTAGGTTTCCTAGCAGGCACCTGGACTATGTACATACCCTAGCGCGCACTTGGACTATCTAGGTTACCTAGCAGGCACATGGATTATGTACGTCCCCTAGTAGGCACTTGAAGTATCTAGATAACTAACGGGCACTAGGACTATCTAGGTTAACTAGCGGGCACTTGGACTATCTAGGTTACCTAGCAGGCACTTGGATTATGAAGGATCCCTAGCGGGCACTTGGACTATCTAGGTTAACTAGAGGGCACATGGACTATGTAATATCCCTATCGGACATTTAGACTACTTTGGTTACCTACCTGGCACTTGAACTATCTAGGTTAACTTGTGGGCACTTGGACTATCTAGGTCAACTAGCGGGCCCTTGTACTCTGTAGGTTAACTAGCGAGCACTTGGACTATCTAGGTTAACTAGCGGACCTTGGACTATGTAGGTTAACTAAAGGGCTCTTGGACTATGTAGGATAACTAGCGGGCACTTGGACGATCTAGGTTAACTAGAGGGCACTTGGACTATCTAGGTTACCTAGCGGGTACTTGGACTACGTAGGTTCCCTAGCGGGCATTTGGACTATATAGATAACCTAGTGAGAACTTAGATTTTGTAGGTTACCTAGCGGGCACTTGGACTATCTAGGTTAACTAGCGGGCACTTGCACTATGTAGGTTAACTAGCGGGCCCATGGATTATGTAGGTTTACTAGCAGGCACTTGGACTATCTAGGTTATCTAGCGGGCCCTTGGACTATGTAGTTTTCCTAGAGGGCATTTGGACTATTAAGGTTACCAAGCGGGACCTTGGACTATGTAGGTTACGTTGCGGGCACTTGGACTATCTAGGTTACCTAGCAGGCACTTTGACTATCTAGGTTAAATAACGGGCACTTGGACTATGTAGGTTGCCTAGCGGGCACTTGGACTATGTAGGTTCCCTAGCTGGCACTTGGATTATGTAGGTTCCCTATCGGGCACTTGGACTATCTAGGTTAACTAGCGGGCACTTGGACTGTCTAGGTTACCTAGCGGGCACTTGGACTATCTAGGTTAACAAGCGGGCACTTGGACTATCTAGGTTACCTAGCAGGCACTTGGACTATGTGGGTTCCCTAGCGGGCATTTGGACTATATAGGTTACCTAGCGGGCAATTGGACTATCTAGGTTAACTAGCGGGCACTTGGACTATGTATGTTCCAGAGCGGGCAATTGGACTATGTAGGTTCCCTAGTGGGCACTTGGACTATCTAGATTCCCTAAAGGCCACTTGGACTATCTAGGTTACCGAACGGGCACTTGGACTATCTAGGTTATCTAGCGGGAACTTGGACTATGTAGGTTAACTAGCGGACAATTGGACGATCTAGGTTAACTAGCGGACACTTGCACTATGTAGGTTACCTAGCGGGCACTTGGACTATGTAGGTTACCTAGCAGGCACTTGGACTATCTAGGGTACCTAGCAGGCACTTGGACTATGGAGGTTAACTAGCGGGCAATTGCACTATCTAGGTTACCTAGCGGGCACTTGGACTATCTAGGTTGACTAGCGGGCACTTGGACTATGTAGGTTACCTAGCAGACACTTGCACTATGTAGGTTACCTAGCGGGCACTTGGACTATGTAGGTTAACTAGAGGACACTTGGACGATCTAGGTTAACTAACGGGCACTTGGACAATCAAAGTTAACAAGCGAGCCCTTGGACTATCTAGGTTAACTAGCGGGCCCTTGGACTATCTAGGTTACCTAGATAGCACTTGGAATATACAGGTTCCCTAGAGGGCACTTGGACTATGTAGGTTAACGTACAGGCACTTGGACTATGCAGGTAACCTAGCGGGCACTTTGACTGTCTAGGTTACATAGCGGGCACTTGGACTTCTAGGTTAACGAACGGGCACTTGGAATATGTATGTTGCCTAGCGGGCACTTGGACAATCTAGGTTAGGTAACGGGCACTTGGACTATCTTGGTTACCTAGCGGGAACATGGACAATGTAGGTTACCTAGCAGGCACTTGGACTATCTAGGTTAACTAGCGCGCACTTGGACTATCGAGGTTACCTAGCGGGCACTTGGACTATCTAGCTTACCTAGCGGGCCCTTGGACTATGTAGGTTACGTAGCGGGCACTTGGACTATCTAGGTTAACGAATGGGCACTTGGACTATGTAGGTTACCTAGCGGGCACTTGGACTATCTAGGTTAACTAGCGGGCACTTGGTCTATGTAGGTTACCTAGCAGACACTTGCACTATGTAGGTTACCTAGCGGGCATTTGGACTATGTAGGTTAACTAGAGGACATTTGGACGATCTAGGTTAACTAGCGGGCACTTGGAAGATCTAGGTTAACTAACGGGCACTTGGACAATCAAAGTTAACAAGCGAGCCCTTGGACTATCTAGGTTAACTAGCGGGCCCTTGGACTATCTAGGTTACCTAGATAGCACTTGGAATATATAGGTTCCCTAGCGGGCACTTGGACTATGTAGGTTAACGTACAGGCACTTGGACTATGCAGGTAACCTAGCGGGCACTTGGACTGTCTAGGTTACAGAGCGGGCACTTGGGCTTCTAGGTTAACGAACGGGCACTTGGAAAATGTATGTTGCCTAGCGGGCACTTGGACAATCTAGGTTAGGTAACGGGCACTTGGACTATCTAGGTTACCTAGCAGGCACTTGGACTATCTAGGTTAACTAGCGCGCACTTGGACTATCGAGGTTACCTAGCGGGCACTTGGACTATCTAGCTTACCTAGCGGGCCCTTGGACTATGTAGGTTACGTAGCGGGCACTTGGACTATCTAGGTTAACGAATGGGCACTTGGACTATGTAGGTAACCTAACGGGCACTTGGACTGTCTAGGTTACCTAGCGGGCACTTTGATTATCTAGGTCAACTTGCAGACCTTGGACTATGTAGGTTAACTAGCGGGCCTTTGGACTATGTAGGTTACCTAGCGGGCTCTTGGACTATCTAGGTTTCCTAGCAGGCACTTGGACTATGTACATAGCCTAGCGCCCACTTGGACTATCTAGGTTACCTAGCAGGGACATGGACTATGTACGTCCCCTAGTGGGCACTAGGACTATCTAGGTTAACTAGCGGGCACTTGGACTATCTAGGTTACCTAGCAGGCACTTGGATTATGAGGGATCCCTAGCGGGCACTTGGACTATCTAGGTTAACTAGCGGGCACTTGGAATATGTAGGTTAACGAACAGGCACTTGGAATATGCAGGTAACCTAGCGGGCACTTGGACTGTCTAGGTTACATAGCGGGCACTTGGACTTCTAGGTTAACGAACGGGCACTTGGAATATGTATGTTGCCTAGCGGGCACTTGGACAATCTAGGTTAGGTAACGGGCACTTGGACTATCTAGGTTACCTAGCGGGAACTTGGACAATGTAGGTTACCTAGCAGGCACTTGGACTATCTAGGTTAACTTGCGCGGACTTGGACTATCGAGGTTACCTAGCGGGCACTTGGACTATCTAGGTTACCTAGCGGGCCCTTGGACTATGTGGGTTACCTAGCGGGCCCTTGGACTATCTAGGTTAACGAACGGGCACTTGGACTATGTAGGTAACCTAACGGGCACTTGGATTGTCTAGGTTACCTAGCGGGCACTTTGACTATCTAGGTTAACTAGCAGACCTTCGACTATGTAGGTTAACTAGCGGGCCCTTGGAAAATGTAGGTTAACCAGCGGGCTCTTGGACTATCTAGGTTTCCTAGCAGGCACCTGGACTATGTACATACCCTAGCGCGCACTTGGACTATCTAGGTTACCTAGGAGGCACATGGATTATGTACGTCCCCTAGTGGGCACTTGAACTATCTAGATAACTAATGGGCACTAGGACTATCTAGGTTAACTAGCGAGCACTTGGACTATCTAGGTTACCTAGCAGGCACTTGGATTATGAAGGATCCCTAGCGGGCACTTGGACTATCTAGGTTAACTAGAGGGCACATGGACTATGTAATATCCCTATCGGACATTTAGACTACTTTGGTTACCTACCTGGCACTTGAACTATCTAGGTTAACTTGTGGGCACTTGGACTATCTAGGTCAACTAGCGGGCCCTTGTACTATATAGGTTAACTAGCGAGCACTTGGACTATCTAGGTTAACTAGCGGACCTTGGACTATGTAGGTTAACTAAAGGGCTCTTGGACTATGTAGGATAACTAGCGGGCACTTGGACGATCTAGGTTAACTAGAGGGCACTTGGACTATCTAGGTTACCTAGTGGGTACTTGGACTACGTAGGTTCCCTAGCGGGCATTTGGACTATATAGATAACCTAGTGAGAACTTAGATTTTGTAGGTTACCTAGCGGGCACTTGGACTATCTAGGTTAACTAGCGGGCACTTGCACTATGTAGGTTAACTAGCGGGCCCATGGATTATGTAGGTTTACTAGCAGGCACTTGGACTATCTAGGTTATCTAGCGGGCCCTTGGACTATGTAGTTTTCCTAGAGGGCATTTGGACTATTAAGGTTACCAAGCGGGAACTTGGACTATGTAGGTTACGTAGCGGGCACATGGACTATCTAGGTTACCTAGCAGGCACTTTGACTATCTAGGTTAAATAACGGGCACTTGGACTATGTAGGTTGCCTAGCGGGCACTTGGACTATGTAGGTTCCCTAGCTGGCACTTGGATTATGTAGGTTCCCTATCGGGCACTTGGACTATCTAGGTTAACTAGCGGGCACTTGGACTGTCTAGGTTACCTAGCGGGCACTTGGATTATCTAGGTTAACGAACGGACACTTAAACTATGTAGGTTACCTAGCCGCCACTTGGACTATCTAGGTTAGCTAACAGGCACTTGGACTATCTAGGTTCCCTAGTGGGCACTTGTACTATCTAGGTTATCTAGCTGGCACTTGGACTATGTAGGTCAACTAGTGGGCCCTTGGACTATCTAGGTTAGCTAACGGGCACTTAGATTATGTAGGTTAACTAGCGGGCACTTGGAATATGTAGGTTAACTAGCGGACACTTGCACTATGTAGGTTAACTAGCGGGCCCATGGACTATGTAGGTTTACTAGCGGGCCTTTGGACTATCTAAGTTTCCTAAAGGGCACTTGGACTATGTAGGTTACCGAACGGGCACTTGGACTATCTAGGTTATCTAGCGGACACTTGGATTATGTAGGTTAACTAGGGGGCCCTTGAACGATCGAGGTTACCTAGCGGGTACTAGAACTATCTAGGTTAACTTTCAGGCACTTGCACTATCTAAGTTACCTAGCAGGCACATAGACTATGTACGTTCCCTAGCGGGCACTTGGAGTATATACGTACCCTAGCGGGCACTTGGACTATGTACGTTCCCTAGCGGGCACTTGGACTATCTATTTTAACTAGCGGGCACTTGGAATATGTAGGTTAACTAGCGGACGCTTGCACTATGTCGGTTACCTAGCAGGCACTTGGACTATCTAGGTTACCTAGCGGGCACTTGGACTATCTAGGTTAACTAGCGTGCACTTGGACTATGTAGGTTCCTTAGCGGGCACTTGGACTATCTAGGTTGCCTAGCGGGCACTTGTACTATGTAGGTTAACTAGCGGTCCCATAGATTATGTAGGTTTACCAGAAGGCACTTGGACTATCTAGGCTAACTAGCGGGCACTTGGACTATGTAGTGTCCCTAGCGGGCATTTGGACTATCTAGGTTACCTAGCGGGCTCTTGGACTATCTAGGTTACCTAGCAGGCATTTTGACTATCAAGGTTAACTAACGGGCACTTGGACTATGTAGGTTGCCTAGCGGGCACTTAGATTATGTAGGTTCCCTATCGGGCACTTGGACTATGTAGGATAACTAGCGTGCACTTGGACTGTCTAGGTTAACTTAGCGGGCAATTGGACTATGTAGGTTAACTAGAGGACACTTGGACGATCTAGGTTAACTAGCGGGCAATAGGACGATCTAGGTTAACTAATGGGCACTTGGACTATGAAAGTTAACAAGCGAAACCTTGAACTATGTAGGTTAACTAGCGGGCCCTTGGACTATCTAGGTTACCTAGCGGGCACATGGACTATCTAGGTTAACACACGGGCACTTGGACTATGTAGGTTCCCTAGCGGGCCCTTGGACTATGTAAATTCCCTAGCGGGTACTTGGACTATGTGGGTTAACTAGAGGGCATTTGGACTATGTAGGTTACCTAGCGGGCACTTGGACTATCTAGGTTACCTAGCGGGCATTTGGATTATGTAGGCTCCCTAGCGGGCATTTGGCCTATATAGATTCCTTAGCGGGCACTTAGAAGTTGTAGGTTACCTAGCGGGCACTTGGACTATCTAGGTTACCTAGCTGGCACTTGAACTATCTACGTTACCTAGCGGGTACTTGGAGTATGTAGGTTACCTACCGGGCTGTTGGACTATCTAGGTTACCTAGGGGCACTTGGACTATCTAGGTTAACAAGCGGGCACTTGGACTATCTAGGTTACCTAGCAGGCACTTGGACTATGTGGGTTCCCTAGCGGGCATTTGGACTATATAGGTAACCTAGCGGGCAATTGGACTATCTAGGTTAACTAGCGGGCACTTGGACTATGTATGTTCCAGAGCGGGCAATTGGACTATGTAGGTTCCCTAGTGGGCACTTGGACTATCTAGATTCCCTAAAGGCCACTTGGACTATCTAGGTTACCGAACGGGCACTTGGACTATCTAGGTTATCTAGCGGGAACTTGGACTATGTAGGTTAACTAGCGGACAATTGGACGATCTAGGTTAACTAGCGGACACTTGCACTATGTAGGTTACCTAGCGGGCACTTGGACTATGTAGGTTACCTAGCAGGCACTTGGACTATCTAGGGTACCTAGCAGGCCCTTGGACTATGGAGGTTAACTAGCGGGCAATTGCACTATCTAGGTTACCTAGCGGGCACTTGGACTATCTAGGTTGACTAGCGGGCACTTGGACTATGTAGGTTACCTAGCAGACACTTGCACTATGTAGGTTACCTAGCGGGCACTTGGACTATGTAGGTTAACTAGAGGACACTTGGACGATCTAGGTTAACTAACGGGCACTTGGACAATCAAAGTTAACAAGCGAGCCCTTGGACTATCTAGGTTAACTAGCGGGCCCTTGGACTATCTAGGTTACCTAGATAGCACTTGGAATATACAGGTTCCCTAGAGGGCACTTGGACTATGTAGGTTAACGTACAGGCACTTGGACTATGCAGGTAACCTAGCGGGCACTTTGACTGTCTAGGTTACATAGCGGGCACTTGGACTTCTAGGTTAACGAACGGGCACTTGGAATATGTATGTTGCCTAGCGGGCACTTGGACAATCTAGGTTAGGTAACGGGCACTTGGACTATCTTGGTTACCTAGCGGGAACTTGGACAATGTAGGTTACCTAGCAGGCACTTGGACTATCTAGGTTAACTAGCGCGCACTTGGACTATCGAGGTTACCTAGCGGGCACTTGGACTATCTAGCTTACCTAGCGGGCCCTTGGACTATGTAGGTTACGTAGCGGGCACTTGGACTATCTAGGTTAACGAATGGGCACTTGGACTATGTAGGTTACCTAGCGGGCACTTGGACTATCTAGGTTAACTAGCGGGCACTTGGTCTATGTAGGTTACCTAGCAGACACTTGCACTATGTAGGTTACCTAGCGGGCATTTGGACTATGTAGGTTAACTAGAGGACATTTGGACGATCTAGGTTAACTAGCGGGCACTTGGAAGATCTAGGTTAACTAACGGGCACTTGGACAATCAAAGTTAACAAGCGAGCCCTTGGACTATCTAGGTTAACTAGCGGGCCCTTGGACTATCTAGGTTACCTAGATAGCACTTGGAATATATAGGTTCCCTAGCGGGCACTTGGACTATGTAGGTTAACGTACAGGCACTTGGACTATGCAGGTAACCTAGCGGGCACTTGGACTGTCTAGGTTACAGAGCGGGCACTTGGGCTTCTAGGTTAACGAACGGGCACTTGGAAAATGTATGTTGCCTAGCGGGCACTTGGACAATCTAGGTTAGGTAACGGGCACTTGGACTATCTAGGTTACCTAGCAGGCACTTGGACTATCTAGGTTAACTAGCGCGCACTTGGACTATCGAGGTTACCTAGCGGGCACTTGGACTATCTAGCTTACCTAGCGGGCCCTTGGACTATGTAGGTTACGTAGCGGGCACTTGGACTATCTAGGTTAACGAATGGGCACTTGGACTATGTAGGTAACCTAACGGGCACTTGGACTGTCTAGGTTACCTAGCGGGCACTTTGATTATCTAGGTCAACTTGCAGACCTTGGACTATGTAGGTTAACTAGCGGGCCTTTGGACTATGTAGGTTACCTAGCGGGCTCTTGGACTATCTAGGTTTCCTAGCAGGCACTTGGACTATGTACATAGCCTAGCGCCCACTTGGACTATCTAGGTTACCTAGCAGGGACATGGACTATGTACGTCCCCTAGTGGGCACTAGGACTATCTAGGTTAACTAGCGGGCACTTGGACTATCTAGGTTACCTAGCAGGCACTTGGATTATGAGGGATCCCTAGCGGGCACTTGGACTATCTAGGTTAACTAGCGGGCACTTGGAATATGTAGGTTAACGAACAGGCACTTGGAATATGCAGGTAACCTAGCGGGCACTTGGACTGTCTAGGTTACATAGCGGGCACTTGGACTTCTAGGTTAACGAACGGGCACTTGGAATATGTATGTTGCCTAGCGGGCACTTGGACAATCTAGGTTAGGTAACGGGCACTTGGACTATCTAGGTTACCTAGCGGGAACTTGGACAATGTAGGTTACCTAGCAGGCACTTGGACTATCTAGGTTAACTTGCGCGGACTTGGACTATCGAGGTTACCTAGCGGGCACTTGGACTATCTAGGTTACCTAGCGGGCCCTTGGACTATGTGGGTTACCTAGCGGGCCCTTGGACTATCTAGGTTAACGAACGGGCACTTGGACTATGTAGGTAACCTAACGGGCACTTGGATTGTCTAGGTTACCTAGCGGGCACTTTGACTATCTAGGTTAACTAGCAGACCTTCGACTATGTAGGTTAACTAGCGGGCCCTTGGAAAATGTAGGTTAACTAGCGGGCTCTTGGACTATCTAGGTTTCCTAGCAGGCACCTGGACTATGTACATACCCTAGCGCGCACTTGGACTATCTAGGTTACCTAGGAGGCACATGGATTATGTACGTCCCCTAGTGGGCACTTGAACTATCTAGATAACTAACGGGCACTAGGACTATCTAGGTTAACTAGCGAGCACTTGGACTATCTAGGTTACCTAGCAGGCACTTGGATTATGAAGGATCCCTAGCGGGCACTTGGACTATCTAGGTTAACTAGAGGGCACATGGACTATGTAATATCCCTATCGGACATTTAGACTACTTTGGTTACCTACCTGGCACTTGAACTATCTAGGTTAACTTGTGGGCACTTGGACTATCTAGGTCAACTAGCGGGCCCTTGTACTATATAGGTTAACTAGCGAGCACTTGGACTATCTAGGTTAACTAGCGGACCTTGGACTATGTAGGTTAACTAAAGGGCTCTTGGACTATGTAGGATAACTAGCGGGCACTTGGACGATCTAGGTTAACTAGAGGGCACTTGGACTATCTAGGTTACCTAGTGGGTACTTGGACTACGTAGGTTCCCTAGCGGGCATTTGGACTATATAGATAACCTAGTGAGAACTTAGATTTTGTAGGTTACCTAGCGGGCACTTGGACTATCTAGGTTAACTAGCGGGCACTTGCACTATGTAGGTTAACTAGCGGGCCCATGGATTATGTAGGTTTACTAGCAGGCACTTGGACTATCTAGGTTATCTAGCGGGCCCTTGGACTATGTAGTTTTCCTAGAGGGCATTTGGACTATTAAGGTTACCAAGCGGGAACTTGGACTATGTAGGTTACGTAGCGGGCACATGGACTATCTAGGTTACCTAGCAGGCACTTTGACTATCTAGGTTAAATAACGGGCACTTGGACTATGTAGGTTGCCTAGCGGGCACTTGGACTATGTAGGTTCCCTAGCTGGCACTTGGATTATGTAGGTTCCCTATCGGGCACTTGGACTATCTAGGTTAACTAGCGGGCACTTGGACTGTCTAGGTTACCTAGCGGGCACTTGGATTATCTAGGTTAACGAACGGACACTTAAACTATGTAGGTTACCTAGCCGCCACTTGGACTATCTAGGTTAGCTAACAGGCACTTGGACTATCTAGGTTCCCTAGTGGGCACTTGTACTATCTAGGTTATCTAGCTGGCACTTGGACTATGTAGGTCAACTAGTGGGCCCTTGGACTATCTAGGTTAGCTAACGGGCACTTAGATTATGTAGGTTAACTAGCGGGCACTTGGAATATGTAGGTTAACTAGCGGACACTTGCACTATGTAGGTTAACTAGCGGGCCCATGGACTATGTAGGTTTACTAGCGGGCCTTTGGACTATCTAAGTTTCCTAAAGGGCACTTGGACTATGTAGGTTACCGAACGGGCACTTGGACTATCTAGGTTATCTAGCGGACACTTGGATTATGTAGGTTAACTAGGGGGCCCTTGAACGATCGAGGTTACCTAGCGGGTACTAGAACTATCTAGGTTAACTTTCAGGCACTTGCACTATCTAAGTTACCTAGCAGGCACATAGACTATGTACGTTCCCTAGCGGGCACTTGGAGTATATACGTACCCTAGCGGGCACTTGGACTATGTATGTTCCCTAGCGGGCACTTGGACTATCTATTTTAACTAGCGGGCACTTGGAATATGTAGGTTAACTAGCGGACGCTTGCACTATGTCGGTTACCTAGCAGGCACTTGGACTATCTAGGTTACCTAGCGGGCACTTGGACTATCTAGGTTAACTAGCGTGCACTTGGACTATGTAGGTTCCTTAGCGGGCACTTGGACTATCTAGGTTGCCTAGCGGGCACTTGTACTATGTAGGTTAACTAGCGGTCCCATAGATTATGTAGGTTTACCAGCAGGCACTTGGACTATCTAGGCTAACTAGCGGGCACTTGGACTATGTAGTGTCCCTAGCGGGCATTTGGACTATCTAGGTTACCTAGCGGGCTCTTGGACTATCTAGGTTACCTAGCAGGCATTTTGACTATCAAGGTTAACTAACGGGCACTTGGACTATGTAGGTTGCCTAGCGGGCACTTAGATTATGTAGGTTCCCTATCGGGCACTTGGACTATGTAGGTTAACTAGCGTGCACTTGGACTGTCTAGGTTAACTTAGCGGGCACTTGGACTATGTAGGTTAACTAGAGGACACTTGGACGATCTAGGTTAACTAGCGGGCAATAGGACGATCTAGGTTAACTAATGGGCACTTGGACTATGAAAGTTAACAAGCGAAACCTTGAACTATGTAGGTTAACTAGCGGGCCCTTGGACTATCTAGGTTACCTAGCGGGCACATGGACTATCTAGGTTAACACACGGGCACTTGGACTATGTAGGTTCCCTAGCGGGCCCTTGGACTATGTAAATTCCCTAGCGGGTACTTGGACTATGTGGGTTAACTAGAGGGCATTTGGACTATGTAGGTTACCTAGCGGGCACTTGGACTATCTAGGTTACCTAGCGGGCATTTGGATTATGTAGGCTCCCTAGCGGGCATTTGGCCTATATAGATTCCTTAGCGGGCACTTAGAAGTTGTAGGTTACCTAGCGGGCACTTGGACTATCTAGGTTACCTAGCTGGCACTTGAACTATCTACGTTACCTAGCGGGTACTTGGAGTATGTAGGTTACCTACCGGGCTGTTGGACTATCTAGGTTACCTAGGGGCACTTGGACTATCTAGGTTAACAAGCGGGCACTTGGACTATCTAGGTTACCTAGCAGGCACTTGGACTATGTGGGTTCCCTAGCGGGCATTTGGACTATATAGGTTACCTAGCGGGCACTTGGACTATCTAGGTTAACTAGCGGGCACTTGGACTATGTATGTTCCAGAGCGGGCAATTGGACTATGTAGGTTCCCTAGTGGGCACTTGGACTATCTAGATTCCCTAAAGGCCACTTGGACTATCTAGGTTACCGAACGGGCACTTGGACTATCTAGGTTATCTAGCGGGAACTTGGACTATGTAGGTTAACTAGCGGACAATTGGACGATCTAGGTTAACTAGCGGACACTTGCACTATGTAGGTTACCTAGCGGGCACTTGGACTATGTAGGTTACCTAGCAGGCACTTGGACTATCTAGGGTACCTAGCAGGCCCTTGGACTATGGAGGTTAACTAGCGGGCAATTGCACTATCTAGGTTACCTAGCGGGCACTTGGACTATCTAGGTTAACTAGCGGGCACTTGGACTATGTAGGTTACCTAGCAGACACTTGCACTATGTAGGTTACCTAGCGGGCACTTGGACTATGTAGGTTAACTAGAGGACACTTGGACGATCTAGGTTAACTAACGGGCACTTGGACAATCAAAGTTAACAAGCGAGCCCTTGGACTATCTAGGTTACTAGCGGGCCCTTGGACTATCTAGGTTAACGAACAGGCACTTGGACTATGCAGGTAACCTAGCGGGCACTTGGACTGTCTAGGTTACATAGCGGGCACTAGGACTTCTAGGTTAACGAACGGGCACTTGGAATATGTATGTTGCCTAGCGGGCACTTGGACAATCTAGGTTAGGTAACGGGCACTTGGACTATCTAGGTTACCTAGCGGGAACTTGGACAATGTAGGTTACCTAGCAGGCACTTGGACTATCTAGGTTAACTTGCGCGGACTTGGACTATCGAGGTTACCTAGCGGGCACTTGGACTATCTTGGTTACCTAGCAGGCCCTTGGACTATGTAGGTTACCTAGCGGGCACATGGACTATCTAGGTTAACGAACGGGCACTTGGACTATGTAGGTAACCTAACGGGCACTTGGATTGTCTAGGTTACCTAGCGGGCACTTTGACTATCTCGGTTAACTAGCAGACCTTGGACTATGTAGGTTAACTAGCGGGCCCTTGGAATATGTAGGTTAACTAGCGGGCTCTTGGACTATCTAGGTTTCCTAGCAGGCACTTTGACTATGTACATAGCCTAACGCGCACTTGGACTATCTAGGTTACCTAGCAGGCACATGGATTATGTACATCCCCTAGGGGGCACTGGACTATCTAGGTAACTAACGGGCACTAGGACTATCTAGGTTAACTAGCGGGCACTTGGATTATGAAGGATCCCTAGCGGGCACTTGGACTAACTAGGTTAACTAGCGGGCACTTGGACTATGTAGGATCCCTATCAGACATTTGGACTACTTTGGTTACCTACCAGGCACTTGACCTATCTAGGTTAACTTGTGGGCACATGGACTATGTAGGTCAACTAGCGGGCCCTTGTACTATGTAGGTTAACTAGCGAGCACTTGGACTATCTAGGTTAACTAGCTGACCTTGGACTATGTAGGTTAACTAAAGGGCTCTGGGACTATGTAGGATAACTAGCGGGCACTTGGACGATCTAGGTTAACTAGAGGGCACTTGGACTATCTAGGTTACCTAGCGGGCACTTGGACTATCTAGGTTAACTAGCGGGCACTTGGACTATGTAGGTTAACTAGCGGACACTTGCACGATCTAGGTTAACTAGCGGGCCCTTGCACTATGTTGGTTGACTAGCGGGCCCATGCATTATGTAGGTTTACTAGCAGGCACTTGGACTATCTAGGTTATCTAGCGGGCCGTTGGACTATGTAGTTTTCCAAGAGGGCATTTGGACTATTAAGGTTACCAAGCGGGAACTTGGACTATGTAGGTTACGTAGCGGGCACTTGGACTATCTAGGTTACCTAGCAGGCACTTTGACTATCTAGGTTAAATAACGGGCATTTGGTCTATGTAGGTTGCCTAGCGGGCAGTTGGACTATGTAGGTTCCCTAGCTGGCACTTGGATTATGTAGGTTCCCTATCGGGCACTTGGACTATGTAGGTTAACTAGCGGGCACTTGGACTGTCTAGGTTACCTAGCGGGCACTTGGATTATCTAGGTTAACGAACGGACACTTGGACTATGTAGGGTACCTAGCCGCCACTTGGACTATCTAGGTTAGCTAACAGGCACTTGGACTATCTAGGTTCCCTAGCGGGCATTTGTACTATCTAGGTTACCTAGCTGGCACTTGGACTATGTAGGCCAACTAGTGGGCCCTTGGACTATCTAGGTTAGCTAACGGGCACTTAGATTATGTAGGTTAACTAGCGGGCACTTGGAATATGTAGGTTAACTAGCGGACACTTGCACTATGTAGGTTAACTAGCGGGCCCATGGACTATGTAGGTTTACTAGCGGGCCTTTGGACTATCTAAGTTTCCTAAAGGGCACTTGGACTATGTAGGTTACCGAACGGGCACTTGGACTATCTAGGTTATCTAGCGGGCACTTGGATTATGTAGGTTAACTAGGGGGCCCTTGAACGATCGAGGTTACCTAGCGGGTACTAGAACTATCTAGGTTAACTTTCAGGCACTTGCAGTATCTAAGATACCTAGCAGGCACTTGGACTATGTACGTTCCCTAGCGGGCACTTGGAGTATGTACGTACCCTAGCGGGCACTTGGACTATGTACGTTCCCTAGCGGGCACTTGGACTATCTATGTTAACTAGCGGGCACTTGGAATATGTAGGTTAACTAGCGGACGCTTGCACTATGTCGGTTACCTAGCAGGCACTTGGACTATCTAGGTTACCTAGCGGGCACTTGGACTATCTAGGTTAACTAGCGTGCACTTGGACTATGTAGGTTCCTTAGCGGGCACTTGGACTATCTAGGTTGCCTAGTGGGCACTTGTACTATGTAGGTTAACTAGCGGTCCCATAGATTATGTAGGTTTACCATCAGGCATTTGGACTATCTAGGCTAACTAGCGGGCACTTGGACTATGTAGTGTCCCTAGCGGGCATTTGGACTATCTAGGTTACCTAGTGGGCACTTGGACTATCTAGGTTACCTAGCAAGTACTTTGACTATCAAGGTTAACTAACGGGCACTTGGACTATGTAGGTTGCCTAGCGGGCACTTAGATTATGTAGTTCCCTATCGGGCACTTGGACTATGTAGGTTAACTAGCGTGCACTTGGACTGTCTAGGTTAACTTAGCGGGCACTAGGACTATCTAGGTTAACGAATGGGCACTTGGACTATGTAGGTAACCTAATGGGCACTTGGAATGTCTAGGTTACCTAGCGGGCACCTTGATTATCTAGGTTAACTTGCAGACCTTGGACTATGTAGGTTAACTAGCGGGCCCTTGGACTATGTAGGTTACCTAGCGGGCTCTTGGACTATCTAGGTTTCCTAGCAGGCACTTGGACTATGTACATAGCCTAGCGCCCACTTGGACTATCTAGGTCACCTGGCAGGGACTTGGACTATGTACGTCCCCTAGTGGGCACTAGGACTATCTAGGTTAACTAGCGGGCACTTGGACTATCTAGGTTACCTAGCAGGCACTCGGATTATGAGGGATCCCTAGCGGGCACTTGGACTATCTAGGTTAACTAGCGGGCACTTGGAATATTTAGGTTAACGAACAGCACTTGGAATATGCAGGTAACCTAGCGGGCACTTGGACTGTCTAGGTTACATAGCGGGCACTTGGACTTCTAGGTTAACGAACGGGCACTTGGAATATGTATGTTGCCTAGCGGGCACTTGGACAATCTAGGTTAGGTAATGGGCACTTGGACTATCTAGGTTACCTAGCGGGAACTTGGACAATGTAGGTTACCTAGCAGGCACTTGGACTATCTAGGTTAACTAGCGCGGACTTGGACTATCGAGGTTACGTAGCGGGCACTTGGACTATCTCGGTTACCTAGCGGGCCCTTGGACTATGTAGGTTACCTAGCGGGCACTTGGACTATCTAGGTTAACGAACGGGCACTTGGACTATGTAGGTAACCTAACGGGCACTTGGATTGTCTAGGTTACCTAGCGAGCACTTTGACTATCTAGGTTAACTAGCAGACCTTCGACTATGTAGGTTAACTAGCGGGCCCTTGGAATATGTAGGTTAACTAGCGGGCTCTTGGACTATCTAGGTTTCCTAGCAGGCACTTGGACTATGTACATAGCCTAGCGCGCACTTGGACTATCTAGGTTACCTAGCAGGCACATGGATTATGTACGTCCTCTAGTGGGCACTGGACTATCTAGGTAACTAACGGGTACTAGGACTATCTAGGTTAACTAGCGGGCACTTGGACTATCTAGGTTACCTAGCAGGCACTTGGATTATGAAGGATCCCTAGCGGCCACTTTGACTATCTAGGTTAACTAGCGGGCACTTGGACTATGTAGGATCCCTATCGGACATTTGGACTACTTTGGTTACCTACCAGGCACTTGACCTATCTAGGTTAACTTGTGGGCACTTGGACTATCTAGGTCAACTAGCGGGCCCTTGTACTATGTAGGTTAACTAGCGAGCACTTGGACTATCTAGGTTAACGAGCTGACCTTGGACTATGTAGGTTAACTAAAGGGCTCTGGGATTATGTAGGATAACTAGCGGGCACTTGGACGATCTAGGTTAACTAGAGAGCACTTGGACTATCTAGGTTACCTAGCGGGCACTTGGAGTATGTAGGTTCCCTAGCGGGCATTTGGACTATATAGATAACCTAGTGGGCACTTAGACTTTATTGGTTACCTAGCGGGCACATGGACTATCTAGGTTAACCAGCGGGCACTTGGACTATGTAGTGTCCCTAACGGGCATTTGGACTATCTAGGTTACCTAGCGGGCTCTTGGACTATCTAGGTTACCTAGCAGGCACTTTGACTATCAAGGTTAACTAGCATGCACTTAGACTGTCTAGGTTAACTTAGCGGGCACTTGGAATATGTAGGTTAACTAGAGGACACTTGGACGATCTAGGTTAACTAGCGGGCACTAGGATGATCTTGGTTAACTAATGGGCACTTGGACTATCAAAGTTAACAAGCGAGCCCTTGAACTATGTAAGTTAACTAGCGGGCCCTTGGACTATCTAGGTTACCTAGATAGCACTTGGAGTATATAGGTTCCCTAGCGGGCTCTTGGACTATCTAGGGTAACGAACGGGCACTTGGACTGTCTAGGGTACTTAGCGGGCACTTGGACTTTTAGGTTAACGAACGGGCACTTGGACTATGTATGTTGCCTAGCGGGCACTTGGACTATCTAGGTTAGGTTACGGGCACTTGGACTATCTAGGTTACCTAGCGGGAACTTGGACAATGTAGGTTACCTAGCAGGCACTTGGACTATCTAGGTTACCTAATGGGCACTTTCACTATCTAGGTTACCTAGCGGGCACTTGGACTATGTAGGTTAACTAGCGGGCACTTGGACAATCTAGGTTAACTAGCGGGCACTTGCACTATCTAGGTTAACGAACGGGCACTTGGACTATGTAGGTTACCTAGCAGGCACTTGGACTATCTAGGTTACCTAGATAGCACTTGGACTATATAGGTTCTCTAGCGGGCACTTGGACTATCTAGGTTAACGAACGGGCACTTGGACTATGCAGGTAACCTAGCGGGCACTTGGACTGTCTAGTTTACATAGCGGGCACGTGGACTTCTAGGTTAACGAACGGGCACTTGGACTATGTATGTGGCCTAGCGGGCACTTGGACTATCTAGGTTAGGTAAAGGGCACTTGGACTTTCTCGGTTACCTAGCGGGAACTTGGAGAATGTTGGTTACCTAACGGGCACATTGACTATCTAGGTTACCTAGCGGGCACTTGGACTATCTAGGTTAACTAGAGGGCACTTGTCCTATATAGGTTACCTAGCGGGCACTTGGACTATCTTGGTTAACGAACGGGCACTTGGACTATGTACATACCCTAGCGCGCACTTGGACTGTCTAGGTTACCTAGCGGGCACTTTGACTATCTAGGTTAACTAGCAGACCTGTGACTATGTAGGTTAACTAGCGGGCCCTTGGACTATGTAGGTTAACTAGCGGCACTTGGACTATCTAGGTTTCCTAGCAGGCACTTGGACCATGTACATAGCCTAGCGCCCACTTGGACTATCTAGGTTGCCTAGCGGGCACTTGGACTATGTACGTCCCCTAGAGGACACTTGACTATCTAGGTT
Source organism: Tenrec ecaudatus (assembly GCF_050624435.1). NCBI lineage: Eukaryota > Metazoa > Chordata > Mammalia > Afrosoricida > Tenrecidae > Tenrec > Tenrec ecaudatus. The sequence continues at coordinate 89,178 of NW_027459115.1, read as the reverse complement.
AACTAACGGGCACTAGGACTATCTAGGTTAACTAGCGGGCACTTTGACTATGTACGTCCCCTAGTGGGTACTTGGACTATCTAGGTTAACCAGCGGGCACTAGGACTATCTAGGTTAACTAGCGGGCACTTGGACTATCTAGGTAACCTAGCAGGCACTTGGATTATGAAGGATACCTAGCGGGCACTTGGACTATCTAGGTTAACTAGCGGGCACTTGGACTATGTAAGTTAACTAGCGGACACTTGCACGATCTAGGTTAACTAGCGGGCCCTTGCACTATGTTGGTTAACTAGCGGGCCCATGCATTATGTAGGTTTACTAGCAGGCACTTGGACTATCTAGGTTACCTAGCGGGCAATTAGACTATGTAGTTTCCCTAGCGGGCATTTGGAGTATTAAAGTTACCAAGCGGGAACTTGGACTATGTAGGTTACCTAGTGGGCACTTGGACTATCTACGTTACCTAGCAGGCACTTTGATTATCTAGGTTAACTAACGGGCACTTGGACTATGTAGGTTGCCTAGCGGGCACTTGGACTATGTAGGTTCCCTAGCGGGCACTTGGATTATGTAGGTTCCCTATTGGGCACATGGACTATGTAGGTTAACTAGCGGACACTTGGACTGTCTAGGTTACCTAGCGGGCACTTGGATTATCTAGGTTAACGAACGGGCACTTGGACTATGTAGGTTACCTAGCCGCCACTTGGACTATCTAGGTTAGCTAACAGGCACTTGGACTATCTAGGTTCCCTAGCGGGCACTTGTACTATCTAGGGTACCTAGCTGGCACTTGGACTATGTAGGTCAACTAGCGGGCCCTTGGACTACCTAGGTTCGCTAACGGGAACTTAGATTATGTAGGTTAACTAGGGGGCACTTGGAATATGTAGGTTAACTAGCGGACACTTGCACTATGTAGGTTGTCTAGCGTGCCCATAGACTATGTAGGTTTACTAGCGGGCCCTTGGACTATCTAAGTTCCCTAAAGGGCACTTGGACTATCTAGGTTACAGAACGGGCACTTGGACTATCTAGGTTACCTAGCGGGCACTTGGACTATGTAGGCTAACTAGGGGGCCCTTGGACAATCTAGGTTACCTAGCGGGTACTAGAACTATCTAAGTTACCTAGCGGGCACGAGGACTATGTACGTTCCCTAGCGGGCACTTGGATTATCTATGTTAACTACGGGCACTTGGAATATGTAGGTTATCTAGCGGACACTTGCACTATGTAGGTTACCTTGCAGGCACTTGGACTATCTAGGTTAACTAGCGTGCACTTGGACTATGTAGGTTCCTTAGAGGGCACTTGGACTATCTAGGTTGCCTAGCGGGCACTTGTACTATGTAGGTTAACTAGCGTGCCCTTGGACTATCTAGGTTACGTAGCGGGCACTTGGTATATAGGTTAACTAGCGGGCACTTGGTCTATGTAGGTTAACTAGCGGACACTTGCACAATCAAGGTTAACTAGCGGGCCCATGGATTATGTAGGTTTACTAGCAGGCACTTGGACTATCTAGGCTCACTAGCGGGCACTTGGACTATGTATTTTCCCTAGCGGGCAATTGGACTATCTAGGTTACCCAGCGGCACTTGGACTATCTAGGTTACCTAGCGGGCACTTGGACTATCTAGGTTAACTAGCAGGCCCTTTGACTATCTAGGTTAACAAACGGGCACTTGGACTATGTAGGTTGCCTAGCGGGCACTTGGATTATGTAGGTTCCCTATCGGGCACTTGGACTATGTAGGTTAACTAGCGTGCACTTGGACTGTCTAGGTTACCTAGCAGGCACTTGGACTCTGTAGGTTAACTAGAGGACACTTGTACTATGTACGTCCCCTAGTGGGCAATTGGACTATCTAGGTCAACTAACGGGCACTAGGATTATCTAGGTTAACTAGCGGCCACTTGGCCTATCTAGGTTACTTAGCAGGCACTTGGATTATGAAGGATCCCTAGCGGGCACTTGGACAATCTAGTTTAACTAGCAGGCACTTGGACGATCTAGGTTAACTAGCGGGCACTTGGACTATCAAAGTTAACAAGTGAGCCCTTGGACTATGTAGGTTAACTAGCGGGCCCTTGGATTATCTAGGTTACCTAGCGGGCACTTGGACTTATATAGGTTACCTAACGGGCACTTAGACTATGTAGGTTACCTAGTGGGCACTTGGACTATCTAAGTTAACGAACGGGCACTTGGAATATGCAGGTAACCTAGTGGGCACTTGGAATGTCTATGTTACCTAGCGGGCACTTGGACTTCTAGGTTAACGAATAGGCACTTGGACTATGTAGGTTGCTTAGCGGGTACTTGGACTATATAGGTTAGGTAACGGGCACTTGGGCTATCTAGGTTACCTAGCTTGAACTTGGATAATGTAAGTTACCTAGCGGGCACTTGGACTATCTAGGTAACCTAACGGGCACTTTGACTATCTAGGTTACATAGCGGGCACTTGGACTATGTAGGTTAACTAGCGAGCACTTGGACTCTAGGTTACATAGCGGGCACTTGGACTATCTAGGTTAACGAACGGGCACTTGGACTATGTAGGTAACCTAGTGGACACTTGGACAGTCTAGGTTACCTAGCGGGCAATTGGACTATCTAGGTTAACGAACGGGCACTTGGACTATCTAGGTTACCTAGCGGGCACTTGGACTATGTAGATTAACTAGCGGGCTCTTGGACTATCTAGGTTGCCGAACGGGCATTTGGACTATGTAGGTAACCTAGCGTGAACTTGGACAGTCTAGTTTACCTAGCGGGCACTTGGACTTCTAGGTTAACGAATGGGCACTTGGACTATGTATGTTGCATAGCGGGCAATTGGACTATCTAGGTTAGGTAACGGGCATTGGACTATCTAGGTTACCTAGCGGGAACTTGGACAATGTAGGTTCCAAGCAGGCACTTGGACTATCTAGGTTAACGAACGGGCACTTGGACTATGTAGGTAACCTAACGGGCACTTGGACTGTCTAGGTTACCTAGCGGGCACCTTGATTATCTAGGTTAACTTGCAGACCTTGGACTATGTAGGTTAACTAGCGGGCCCTTGGAATATGTAGGTTAACTAGCGGGCTCTTGGACTATCTAGTTTTCCTAGCAGGCACTTGGACTATGTACATAGCCTAGCGCCCACTTGGACTATCTAGGTTGCCTAGCAGGCACTTGGACTATGTACGTCACCTAGTGGGCACTTGGACTATCTAGGTTAACTAACGGACACTAGGACTATCTAGGTTAACTAGCGGGCACTTGGACTATCTAGGTTACCTAGCAGGCACTTGGATTATGAAGGAACCCTAGCGGGCACTTGGACTATCTAGGTTAACTTGCGGGCACTTGGACTATGTAGGTTATCGAACAGGCACTTGGACTATGCAGGTAACCTAGCGGGCACTTGGACTGTCTAGGTTACATAGCGGGCACTTGGACTTCTAGGTTAACGAACGGGCACTTGGAATATGTATGTTGCCTAGCGGGCACTTGGACTATCTAGGTTAGGTAACGGGCACTTGGACTATCTAGGTTACCTAGCGGGAACTTGGACAATGTAGGTTACCTAGCAGGCACTTGGACTATCTAGGTTAACTAGCGCGGACTTGGACTATCGAGGTTACCTAGCGGGCACTTGGAGTATATAGGTTACCTAGCGGGCCCTTGGACTATGTAGGTTACCTAGCGGGCACTTGGACTATCTAGGTAAACGAATGGGCACTTGGACTATGTAGGTAACCTAACGGCACTTGGACTGTCTAGGTTACCTAGCGGGCACTTTGACTATCTAGGTTAACTAGCAGACCTTGGACTATGTAGGTTAACTAGCGGGCCCTTGGAATATGTAGGTTAACTAGCGGGCTCTTGGACTATCTAGGTTTCCTAGCAGGCACTTGGACTATGTACATACCCTAGCGCGCACTTGGACTATCTAGGTTACCTAGCAGGCACTTGGATTATGAAGGATCTCTAGCGGGCACTTGGACTATCTAGGTTAACTAGCGGGCACTTGGACTATGTAGGTTAACTAGCGGACACTTGCACGATCTAGGTTAACTAGCGGGCCTTTGCACTATGTAGGTTAACTAGCGGGCCCATTGATTATGTAGGTTTACTAGCAGGCACTTGGACTATCTAGGTTAACTAGCGGGCCCTTGGACTATGTAGTTTCCCTAGAGGGCATTTGGACTATTAAGGTTACCAAGCGGGAACTTGGACTATGTAAGTTACCTAGCGGGCACTTGGACTATCTAGGTTACCTAGCAGGCACTTTGACTATCTAGGTTAAATAACGGGCACTTGGACTATGTAGGTTGCCTACCGGGCACTTGGACTATGTAGGTTCCCTAGCTGGCACTTGGATTATGTAGGTTCCCTATTGGGCACTTGGACTATGTAGGTTAACTAGTGGGCACTTGGACTGTCTAGGTTACCTAGCGGGCACTTGGATTATCTAGGTTAACGAACGGACACTTGGACTATGTAGGTTACTTAGCCGCCACTTGGACTATCTAGGTTAAATAACAGGCACTTGGACTATCTAGGTTCCCTAGGGGCACTTGTACTATCTAGGTTACCTAGCTGGCACTTGGACTATGTAGGTCAACTAGCGAGCCCTTGGACTATCTACGTTAGCTAACGGGCACTTAGATTATGTAGGTTAACTAGCGGGCACTTGGAATATGTAGTTTAACTAGCGGACACTTGCACTATGTAGGTTAACTAGCGGGCCCATGGACTATGTATGTTTACTAGCGGGCCTTTGGACTATCTAGGTTCCCTAAAGGGCCCTTGGACTATCTAGGTTACCGAACGGGCACTTGGACTATCTAGGTTATTTAGCGGGCACTTGGATTATGTAGGTTAACTAGGGGGCCCTTGAACGATCGAGGTTACCTAGCGGGTACTAGAACTATCTAGGTTAACTAGCAGGCACTTGCACTATCTAAGTTACCGAGCAGGCACTTGGACTATTTACATTCCCTAGCGGGCATTTGGACTATGTACGTTCCCTAGCGGGCACTTGGACTATGTACATTCCCTAGCGGGCACTTGGACTATCTATGTTAACTAGCGGGCACTTGGAATATGTAGGTTAACTAGCGGACACTTGCACTATGTTGGTTATGTAGCAGACACTTGGACTATCTAGGTTAACTAGCGGGCACTTGGACTATCTAGGTTAACTAGCGTGCACTTGGACTATGCAAGTTCCTTAGCGGGCACTTGGACTATCTAGGTTGCCTAGCGGGCACTTGTACTATGTAGGTTAACTAGCGTGCCCTTGGACTATCTAGGTTACGTAGCGAGCACTTGGACTATCAAGGTTAACTAGAGGACACTTACACGATCTAGGTTAACTAGCGGGCCCTTGTACTATGTAGATTAACTAGCGGGCCCATAGATTATGTAGGTTTACTAGCAGGCACTTGAACTATCTAGGCTAACTAGCGGGCACTTGGACTATGTAGTGTCCCTAGCGGGCATTTGGACTATCTAGGTTAACTAGCTGACTTAGGACTATGTAGGTTAACTAGCGGGCACTTGGACTATCCAAGTTAACTAGCTGACCTTGGACTATGTAGGTTAACTAGCGGGCACTTGGACTATCTAGGTTAACTAGCTGACTTTGGACTATGTAGGTTAACTAGCGGGCACTTGGACTATCCAAGTTAACTAGCTGACCTTGGACTATGTAGGTTAACTAGCGGGCACTTGGACTATCTAGGTTAACTAGCGGGCACTTGCACAATGCAGGTTCCCTAGCGGGCACTTTGACTATGTAGGTTCCCTAGCGGGCACTTGGACTATATAGGATCCCTATGGGCACTTGGACTATCTAGGTTCCCTAACAGGCACTTGGAATATATAGGTTCCCTATCGGGCACTTGGACTATGTAGGTTCCTCAGCGGGCACTTGGACTATGTAGGTTCCCTATCGGGCATTGGACTACGTAGGTCAACTAGCAGGCCCTTGGACTTTCTAGGTTACCTAGTGGGAACTTGGACTATGTAGGTTAACTAGCGGACACTTGGACAATCTAGGTTACCTAGAAGGGCACTTGAACTATGTACATACCCTAGCGGGCACTAGGACTATCTAGGTTACCTAGCAGGCACTTGGACTATATACGTCCCCTAGCGGGCACTTGGACTATCTAGGTTAACTAGAGGACCCTTGGACTATGTAGGATACCTAGCGGGCACTTGGTTTATCTATGTTAACTAGCGGGCACTTGGACGATCTAGGTTACCTAGCGGGCACTTGGACTATGTAGGTTCCCTTGCGGGCACTTGGACTATTTAGGTTACCTAGCAGGCACTTGGACTATCTAGGTTAACTACCGGGCACTTGCACTATGTAGGTTGCCTAGTGAGCACTTGGACTATGTAGGTTCCCTAGCGAGCACTTGGACTATGTAGGTTCCCTATCAGGTACTTGGACTGTCTAGGTTAACTAGGGGGCAATTGGACTGTGTAGGTTACCTAGCGGGAACTTGGACAATGTAGGTTAACTAGCGGACACTTGGACGATCTAGGTTAACTAGCGGGCACTTGGAATATCTAGGTTAACTAGCGGGCCCTTGGACTATGTAGGTTAACTAGCGGGAACTTGGACTATCTAGGTTAACTAGCGGGTTCTTGGATTATGTAGGTTAACTAGCGGGCACTTGGACTATCTAGGTTAACTAGCTGACCTTGGACTATGTAGGTTAACTAGCGGGGACTTGGACTATCTAGGTTAAAAAGCGGGCACTTGCACAATGCAGGTTCCCTAGCGAGCACTTTGACTATGTAGGTTCCCTAGCGGGCACTTGGACTATATAGGTTCCCTATGGGCACTTGGACTATCTAGGTTCCCTAACGGGCACATGGAATATACAGGTTCCCTATCGGGAATTTGGACTATGTAGGTTCCTCAGCGGGCACCTGGACTATGTAGGTTCCCTATCGGGCAGTGGACTATGTAGGTTAACTAGCAGGCCCTTGGACTATCTAGGTTACCTAGCGGGCACTTGTACTATGTAGGTTAACTAGCGGACACTTGGACAATCTTGGTTACCTAGCGGGCACTTGAACTATGTACATACCCTAGCGGGCACTTGGACTATCTTGGTTACCTAGCGGGCACTTGGCCTATCTAGGTTAACGAAAGGACACTTGGGCTATGTAGGTTAACTAGCGGACACTTCGACTATCTAGGTTAGCCAACGGGCAATTGGACTATCTAGGATACCTAGCGGGCACTTGGACTATTTAGGTTACCTAGCAGGCACTTTGACTATCTAGGTTAACTAACGGGCACTTGGACTATGTAGGTTGCCTAGCGAGCACTTGGACTATGTAGGTTCCCAGTGGGTACTTGGACTATGTAGGTTCCCTATCGGGTACTTGGACTGTCTAGGTTAACTAGCGGGCAATTGGACTGTCTGGGTTACCTAGTGGGCACTTGGACTATGTAGTTTACCTAGCACGCACTTGGACTATGTAGGTTAACTAGCGGGCATTTGGACTATCTAGGTTACCTAGAGGGCACTTGGACTATGTACGTTCCCTAGCGGGAACTTGGGCTATCTACGTTACCTAGCGGGCAATTGGACTATGTAGGTTAACGAACGGGCACTTGGACTATGTAGGTAACATAATGGTCACTTGGACTGTCTAGGTTACCTAGCGGGGACTTGGACTATGTAGGTTAACTAGCGGTCACTTGGACTATGTAAGATCCCTATCGGACATTTGTACTACTTAGGTTAACTAGCGGGCACTTTGACTATCTTGGTTAACTAGCGGGAACTTGGACTATCTAGGTCAACTAGCGGGCCCTTGTACGATGTAGGTTAACTAGCGGGCACTTGGACTATCTAGGTTAACTAGCGGACCTTGTACTATGTAGGTTAACTAGCGGGCACTTGGACAATGTACGTCCCCTAGTGGGCACTTGGACTATCTAGGTTAACTAACGGGCACTAGGACTATCTAGGTTAACTAGCGGGCACTGGACTACCTAGGTTACCTAGCAGGCACTTGGATTATGAAGGATCCCAAGCGGGCACTTGGACAATCTAAGTTAACTAGCGGGCACTTGGACTATCTAGGTTAACTAGCGGGCGCTTGGACTATCAAAGTTAACAAGTGTGCCCTTGGACTATGTAGGTTAAGTAGCGGGCCCTTGGATTATCTGGGTTACCAACCGGCACTTGGACTATCTAAGTTAATGAACGGGCACTTGGAATATGCAGGTAACCTAGCGGGCACTTGGACTGTCTAGGTTACCTAGCGGGCACTTGGACTTCTAGGTTAACAAACGGGCACTTGGACATTGTAGGATGCTTAGAGGGCACTTGGACAATCTAGGTTAGGTAACGGGAACTTTGAGTATCTAGGTTACCTAGCGGGAACTTGGACAATATAAGTTACCTAGCGGGCACTTGGACTATCTAGGTTACATAGCGGGCACTTGGACTATGTAGGTTAACTAGCGAGCACTTGGACTCTAGGTTACCTAGCGGGCACTTGGACTATGTAGGTTTCCTAGCGGGCACTTTGACTATCTAGGTTAACGAACGGGCACTTGGAATATGTAGGTAACCTAGCGGGCACTTGGACAGTCTAGGTTACCTAGCTGGCACTAGGACTATCTAGGTTAACGAACGGGCACTTGGACTATCTAGGTTAACTAGCGGGCACTTGGACTATATAGGTCAACTAGCGGGCCCTTGTACTATGTAGGTTAACTAGCGAGCACTTGGAGTATCTAGATTACCTAGCGGACCTTGGTCTACGTACGTTAACTAGCGGGCCCTTGGACTATGTAGGTTAACTAGCGGGCACTTGGACGATATAGGTTAACTAGAGGGCACTTGGACTATCTAGGTTAACTAGCGTGCACTTGGACTATCTAGGTTAACTAGCGGGCACTTGGACTATCAAAGTTAACAAGTGAGCCCTTGGACTATGTAGGTTAACTAGCGGGCCCTTGGACTATCTAGGTTACCTAGCGGGCACTTGGACTATCTAGGTTACCTAGCGGGCACTTGGACTTCTAGGTTAACGAACGGGCACTTGGACTATGTAGGATGCTTAGCGGGCACTTGGACAATCTAGGTTAGGTAATGGGCACTTTGAGTATCTAGGTTACCTAGCGGGAACTTGGACAATATAAGTTACCTAGCGGGCACTTGGACTATCTAGGTTACCTAGCGGGCCCTTGGACTATGTAGGTTTCCTAGCAGGCACTTTGACTATCTAGGTTATCGAACGGACACTTGGAATATGTAGGTTACCTAGCGGGCACTTGGACAGTCTAGGTTACCTAACTGGCACTTGGACTATCTAGGTTAACGAACGGCACTTGGACTATCTAGGTTAACTAGCGGGCACTTGGACTATCTAGGTCAACTAGCGGGCCCTTGTACTATGTAGGTTAACTAGCGGGCACTTAGAGTATCTAGGTTAACTAGCGGACCTTGGTCTACGTACGTTAACTAGCGGGCCCTTGGACTATGTAGGTTAACTAGCGGGCACTTGGACGATATAGGTTAACTACAGGGCACTTGGACTATCTAGGTTAACTAGCGGGCACTTGGATGATCAATGTTAACTAGCGGGCACTTGGACTATCTAGGTTAGCTAACGGGCACTTGGACTAAGTACGTCCCCTAGTGGGCACTTGGACATCCTAGGTTAACTAACGGGCACTAGGACTATCTAGGTTAACTAGCGGGCACTTGGACTATGTAGGTCAACTAGCGGGCCCTTGGACAATCTAGGTTAGCTAACTGGCACTTGGACTATGTAGGTTAACTAGCAGACACTTGCACGATTTAGGTTAACTAGCGGGCTCTTGCACTATGTAGGTTAACTAGTGGGCCCATTGACTATGTTGGTTAACTAGTGGGCACTTGGACGATCCAGGTTAACTAGCGGGCACTTGGACGATCTAGGTTAACTAGAGGGCACTTGGACTATGTAGGTTCCCTAGCGGGCATTTGGACTATATAGATAACCTAGCGGGCACTTAGACTTTGTAGGTTAGCTAGCGGGCCCTTGGACTATGTAGGTTAACTAGCGGGCCCTTGGGCTATGTAGGTTACCTAGCGGGCACTTGGACGATCTAGGTTAACTAGCGGGTACTTGGACTATGTAAGTTAACTAGCGGGCCCTTGGACTATGTAGATTAACTAGCGGAACTTGGATTATCTACGTTGACTAGAGGGCCCTTGGACTATGTAGATTCCCTAGCGGGCATTTGGACTACATAGATAACCTAGCGGGCACTTAGATTTTGTAGGTTACCTAGCGGGCACTTGGACTATCTAGGTTACCTAGCTGGCACTTGAACTATCTACGTTACCTAGCGGGTTCTTGGAGTATGTAGGTTACCTAGCGGGCTGTTGGACTATCTAGGTTAACTAACGGGCACTTGGACTATGTAGGTTCCCTAGCGGGCCCTTGGACTATGTAAATTCCCTAGCGGGCATTTGGACTATGTGGTTTCCCTAGCGGGCCCTTGGACTATGTAAGTTCCCTAGCGAGCACTTGGACTATGTAGGTTCCCTAGCGGGCACTTGGATTATGTAGGTTCCCTATCGGTCACTTGGACTATGTAGGTTAACTAGCGGGCCCTTGGACTATCTAGATTAACTAGCGGGCCTTGGACTATCTAGGTTTACTAGCGGGCACTTGGACTATCTAGGTTAACTAGCGGGCACTTGGTCTATGTAGGTTCCCTAGCGGGCACTTGGATTATGTAGGTTCCCTATCGGGCACTTGGACTATGTAGGTTAACTAGCGGGCCCTTGGACTATCTAGATTAACTAGCGGGCCTTGGACTATCTAGGTTTACTAGCGGGCACTTGGACTATCTAGGTTAACTAGCGGGCACTTGGTCTATGTAGTTTCCCTAGCGGGCATTTGGATTATTTAGGTTACCTATTGTGCACTTGGATTATGTAGGTTACCTAGCCGGCACTTGGACTATGTAGGTTAACTAGAAGGCACTTGGACTATCAAAGTTACTTAGCGGGCCATTGGACTATGTAGGTTACCAGCGGGCACTTGGACTATCTAGGTTAACGAACGTGCACTTGGACTATGTAGGTAACCTAGCAGGCACTTGGACTGTCTAGTTTACCTAGCGGGCACTTGGCCTATCTACGTTAACGAACGGGCACTTGGACTATGTAGGTTAACTAGGGGACACTTCGACTATCTAGGTTAGCCAATGGGAAATTGGACTATCTAGGTTACCTAGCGGGCACTTGTACTATGTAGGTTCCCTTGCGGGCACTTGGACTATTTAGGTTACCTAGCAGGCACTTTGACTATCTAGGTTAACTAACAGGCACTTGGACTATGTAGGTTGCCTAGTGAGCACTTGGATTATGTAGGTTCCCTAGCGAGCACTTGGACTATGTAGGTTCCCTATCAGGTACTTGGACTGTCTAGGTTAACTAGGGGGCAATTGGACTGTGTAGGTTACGTAGCGGGAACTTGGACTATGTAGGTTAACTAGCGGGCACTTGGACTATCTAGGTTAACTATCTGACCTTGGACTATGTAGGTTAACAAGCGGTCACTTGGACTATCTAGGTTAACTAGCTGACCTTGGACTATGTAGGTTAACTAGCGGGCACTTGGACTATCTAGGTTAACTAGCGGGCACTTGCACAATGCAGGTTCCCTAGCGAGCACTTTGACTATGTAGGTTCCCTAGCGGGCACTTGGACACTATAGGTTCCCTATGGGCACGTGGACTATCTAGGTTCCCTAACGGGCACTTGGAATATAAAGATTCCCTATCGGGAACATGGACTATGTAGGTTCCTCAGGGGGCACTTGGACTATGTAGGTTCCCTATCGGGCATTGGACTATGTAGGTTAACTAGCAGGCCCTTGGACTATTTAAGTTACCTAGCGGGCACTTGTAGTATGTAGGTTAACTAGCTGACACTTGGACAATCTAGGTTACCTAGCTGGCACTTGAACTATGTACATACCCTAGGGGGCACTTGGACTATCTTGGTTACCTAGCGGGCACTTGGACTATCTAGGTTACCTAGAGGGCACTTGGACTATGTACGTTCCCTAGCGGGCACTTGGGCTATCTACGTTACCTAGCGGGCAATTGGACTATGTAGGTTAACGAACGGGCACTTGGACTATGTAGGTAACATAATGGTCACTTGGACTGTCTAGGTTACCTAGCGGGGACTTGGACTATGTAGGTTAACTAGCGGTCACTTGGCATATGTAGGATCCCTATCGGACATTTGTACTACTTAGGTTAACTAGCGGGCACTTGGACAATCTAGGTCAACTAGCGGGCCCTTGTACTATGTAGGTTAATTAGCGGGCACGTGGACTATCTAGGTTAACTAGCGGACCTTGGACTATGTAGGTTAACTAGCGGGCACTTGGACTATGTACGTCCCCTAGTGGGCATTTGGTCTATCTAGGTTAACTAACGGGCACTAGGACTATCTAGGTTAACTAGCGGGCACTGGTCTACCTAGGTTACCTAGCAGGCACTTGGATTATGAAGGATCCCTAGCGGGCACGTGGACAATCTAAGTTAACTAGCGGGCACTTGGACGATCTAGGTTAACTAGCGGGCACTTGGACTATCAAAGTTAACAAGTGAGCGCTTGGACTATGTAGGTTAACTAGCGGGCCCTTGGACTATCTAGGTTACCTAGCGGGCACTTGGACTATCTAAGTTAACGAAAGGGGAACTTGGAATATGCAGGTAACCTAGCGGGCACTTGGACTGTCTAGGTTACATAGCGGGCACTTGGAGTATGTAGGCTAACTAGCGAGCACTTGGACTCTAGGTTAATTAGCGGGCACTTGGAGTATCTAGGTTACCTAGCGGGCCCTTGGACTATGTAGGTTTCCTAGCGGCCACTTTGACTATCTAGGTTAACGAACGGGCACTTGGAATATGTAGGTAACCTAGCGGGCACTTGGACAGTCTAGGTTACCTAGCTGGCACTTGGACTATCTAGGTTAACGAACGGGCACTTGGACTATCTAGGTTAACTAGCGGGCACTTGGACTATATAGGTCAACAAGCGGGCCCTTGTACTATGTAGGTTAACTAGCGAGCACATGGAGTATCTAGATGAACTAGCGGACCTTGGTCTACGTACGTTAACTAGCGGGCCCTTGGACTATGTAGGTTAACTAGCGGGCACTTGGACGATATAGGTTAACTAGAGGGCACTTGGACTATCTAGGTTAACTAGCGTGCACTTGGACTATCTAGGTTAACTAGCGGGCACTTGGATGATCAATGTTAACTAGCGGGCCCTTGGACTATCTAGGATAGCTAACGGGCACTTGCACTAAGTACGTCCCCTAGTGGGCACTTGGACACCCTAGGTTAACTAACGGGCACTAGGACTATCTAGGTTAACTAACGGGCACTTGGACTATGTAGGTTCCCTAGCGGGCCCTTGGACTATGTAAGTTCCCTAGCGGGCACTTGGACTACGTAGTTTCCCTAGCGGGCCCTTGGACTATGTAAGTTCCCTAGCGGGCACTTGGACTATGTAGGTTCTCTAGCGGGCACTTGGATTATGTAGGTTCCCTATTGGGCACTTGGACTATGTAGGTTAACTAGCGGGCCCTTGGACTATCTAGGTTAACTAGCTGGCACTTGGACTATCTAGATTAACTAGCGGGCACTTAGATTATGTAGTTTCCCTAGCGGGCATTTGGATTATTTAGGTTACCTATTGTGCAATTGGATTATATAGGTTACCTAGCGGGCACTTGGACTATGTAGGTTAACTAGAAGGCACTTGGACTATCCAGGTTACCTAGCGGGCCATTGGACTATGTAGGTTACCAGCGGGCACTTGGACTATCTAGGTTAACGAACGTGCACTTGGACTATGTAGGTAACCTAGCGGGCACTTGGACTGTCTAGGTTACCTAGCGGGCACTTGGCCTATCTACGTTAACGAACGGGCACTAGGACTATGTAGGTTAACTCGGGGACACTTCGACTATCTAGGTTAGCTAATGGGCAATTGGACTATCTAGGTTACCTAGCGGGCACTTGGACTATGTAGGTTCCCTTGCGGGCACTTGGATTATTTAGGTTACTTAGCAGGCACATTGAATGTCTAGGTTAACTAACGGGCACTTGGACTATGTAGGTTGCCTAGTGAGCACTTGGACTATGTAGGTTCCCTAGCGAGCACTTGGACTATGTAGGTTCCCTATCAGGTACTTGGACTGTCTAGGTTAACTAGGGGGCAATTGGAATGTGTAGGTTACCTAGCGGGAACTTGGACTATGTAGGTTAACTAGCGGACACTTGGACGATCTAGGTTAACTAGCGGGCACTTGGAATATCTAGGTTAACTAGCGGGCCCTTGGACTATGTAGGTTAACTAGCGGGCACTTGGACTATCTAGGTTAACTAGCTGACCTTGGACTATGTAGGTTAACTAGCGGGCACTTGGACTATCTAGGTTAACTAGCGGGCACTTGCACAATGCAGGTTCCCTAGCGAGCACTTTGACTATGTAGGTTCCCTAGCGGGCACTTGGACTATCTAGGTTCCCTAATGGGCACTTGGAATATACAGGTTCCCTAACGGGCACTTGGAATATACAGGTTCCCTATCGGGAACTTGGACTATGTAGGTTCCTCAGCGGGCACTTGGACTATGTAGGTTCCCTATAGGGCATTGGACTATGTAGGTTAACTAGCAGGCCCTTGGACTATCAAGGTTACCTAGCGGGCACTTGTACTATGTAGGTTAACTAGCGGACACTTGGACAATCTAGGTTACCTAGCTGGCACTTGAACTATGTACATACCCTAGCGGGCACTTGGACTATCTTGGTTACCTAGCGGGCACTTGGCCTATCTAGGTTAACGAACGGACACTTGGACTATGTAGGTTAACTAGCGGACACTTCGACTATCTAGGTTAGCCAACGGGCAATTGGACTATCTAGGTTACCTAGCGGGCACTTGGACTATTTAGGTTACCTAGCAGGCGCTTTGACTATCTAGGTTAACTAACGGGCACTTGGACTATGTAGGTTGCCTAGCGAGCACTTGGACTATGTAGGTTCCAAGCGGGCACTTGGACTATGTAGGTTCCCTATCGGGTACTTGGACTATCTGGGTTAACTAGCGGGCAATTGGACTGTCTGGGTTACCTAGTGGGTACTTGGACTATGTAGTTTACCTAGCACGCACTTGGACTATGTAGGTTAACTAGCGGGCACTTGGACTATCTAGGTTACCTAGAGAGCACTTGGACTATGTACGTTCCCTAGAGGGCACTTGGGCTATCTACGTTACCTAGCGGGCAATTGGACTATGTAGGTTAACGAATGGGCACATGGACTATATAGGTACCATAATGGTCACTTGGACTGTCTAGGTTACCTAGCGGGGACTTGGACTATGTAGGTTATAGCGGTCACTTGGCCTATGTAGGATCCCTATGGGACATTTGTACTACTTAGGTTAACTAGCGGGCACTTTGACTATCTAGGTTAACTAGCGTGAACTTGGACTATCTAGGTCAACTAGCGGGCCCTTGTACTATGTAGGTTAATTAGCGGGCACATGGACTATCTAGGTTAACTAGCGGACCTTGGACTATGTAGGTTAACTAGCGGGCACTTGGACTATGTACGTCCCCTAGTGGGCATTTGGACTATCTAGGTTAACTAACGGGCACTAGGACTATCTAGGTTAACTAGCGGGCACTGGACTACCTAGGTTACCTAGCAGGCACTTGGATTATGAAGGATCCCTAGCGGGCACATGGACAATCTAAGTTAACTAGCGGGCACTTGGACGATCTAGGTTAACTAGCGGGCACTTGGACTATCAAAGTTAACAAGTGAGCGCTTGGACTATGTAGATTAACTAGCGGCACTTGGACTATCTACGTTAACTAGCGGGCCCTTGGACTATGTAGATTCCCTGGCGGGCATTTGGACTACATAGATAACCTAGCGGGCACTTGGACTATCTAGGTTACTTAGCTGGCACTTGAACTATCTTCGTTACCTAGCGGGTTCTTGGAGTATGTAGGTTACCTAGCGGGCTGTTGGACTATCTATGTTACCAAGCGGGCACTTGGACTATCTAGGTTAACTAACGGGCACTTGGACTATGTAGGTTCCCTAGCGGACCCTTGGACTATGTAAGTTCCCTAGCGGGCACTTGGACTATGTAGTTTCCCTAGCGGGCCCTTGGACTATGTAAGTTCCCTAGCGGGCACTTGGACTATGTAGGTTCTGAAGCGGGCACTTGGATTATGTAGGTTCCCTATCGGGCACTTGGACTATGTAGGTTAACTAGCGGGCCCTTGGACTATCTAGGTTAACTAGCGGGCACTTGGACTATCTAGATTAACTAGCAGGCCCTTGGACTATCTAGGTTTACTAGCGGGCACTTGGACTATCTAAGTTAACTAGCGGGCACTTGGATTATGTAGTTTCCCTAGCGGGCATTTGGATTATTTAGGTTACCTATTGTGCAATTGGATTATGTAGGTTACCTAGCGGGCACTTGGACTATGTAGGTTAACTAGAAGGCACTTGGACTATCCAGGTTACCTAGCGGGCCATTGGACTATGTAGGTTACCAGCGGGCACTTGGACTATCTAGGTTAACGAACGTGCACTTGGACTATGTAGGTAACCTAGCGGGCACTTGGACTGTCTAGGTTACCTAGCGGGCACTTGGCCTATCTACGTTAACGAATGGGCACTTGGACTATGTAGGTTAACTAGGGGACACTTCGACTATCTAGGTTAGCTAATGGGCAATTGGACTATCTAGGTTACCTAGCGGGCACTTGGACTATGTAGGTTCCCTTGCGGGCACTTGGATTATTTAGGTTACTTAGCAGGCACATTGACTATCTAGGTTAACTAACGGGCACTTGGACTATGTAGGTTGCCTAGTGAGCACTTGGACTATGTAGGTTCCCTAGCGAGCACTTGGACTATGTAGGTTCCCTATCAGGTACTTGGACTGTTTAGGTTAACTAGGGGGCAATTGGAATGTGTAGGTTACCTAGCGGGAACTTGGACTATATAGGTTAACTAGCGGACACTTGGATGATCTAGGTTAACTAGCGGGCACTCGGAATATCTAGGTTACCTAGCGGGCCCTTGGACTATGTAGGTTAACTAGCGGGCACTTGGACTATCTAGGTTAACTAGCGGGTTCTTGGACTATGTAGGTTAACTAGCGGGCACTTGGACTATCTAGGTTAACTAGCTGACCTTGGACTATGTAGGTTAACTAGCGGGCACTTGGACTATCTAGGTTAACTAGCGGGCACTTGCACAATGCAGGTTCCCTAGCGAGCACTTTGACTATGTTGGTTCCCTAGCGGGCACTTGGACTATCTAGGTTCCCTAACGGGCACTTGGAATATACAGGTTCCCTAATGGGCACTTGGAATATACAGGTTCCCTATCGGGAACTTGGACTATGTAGGTTCCTCAGCGGGCACTTGGACTATGTAGGTTCCCTATAGGGCATTGGACTATGTAGGTTAACTAGCAGGCCCTTGGACTATCTAGGTTACCTAGCGGGCACTTGTACTATGTAGGTTAACTAGCGGACACTTGGACAATCTAGGTTACCTAGCTGGCACTTGAACTATGTACATACCCTAGGGGGCACTTGGACTATCTTGGTGCCCTAGCAGTCACTTGGCCTATCAAGGTTAACGAACGGACACTTGGACTATGTAGGTTAACTAGCGGACACTTCGACTATCTAGGTTAGCCAACGGGCAATTGGACTATCTAGGTTACCTAGCGGGCACTTGGACTATTTAGGTTACCTAGCAGGCGCTTTGACTCTCTAGGTTAACTAACGGACACTTGGACTATGTAGGTTGCCTAGCGAGCACTTGGACTATGTAGGTTCCCAGCGGGCACTTGGACTATGTAGGTTCCTTATCGGGTACTTGGACTGTCTAGGTTAACTAGCGGGCAATTGGACTGTCTGGGTTACCTAGTGGGCACTTGGACTATGTAGTTTACCTAGCACGCATTGGACTATATAGGTTAACTAGCGGGCACTTGGACTATCTAGGTTACCTAGAGGGCACTTGGACTATGTACGTTCCCTAGAGGGCACTTGGGCTATCTACGTTACTTAGCGGGCAATTTGACTATGTAGGTTAACGAATGGGCACATGGACTATGTAGGTAACATAATGGTCACTTGGACTGTCTAGGTTACCTAGCGGGGACTTGGACTATGTAGGTTAACTAGCGGTCACTTGGCCTATGTAGGATCCCTATCGGACATTTGTACTACTTAGGTTAACTAGCGGGCCCTTTGACTATCTAGGTTAACTAGCGGGCACTTGGACTATCTAGGTCAACTAGCGGGCCCTTGTACTATGTAGGTTAATTAGCGGGCACATGGACTATCTAGGTTAACTAGCGGACCTTGGACTATGTAGGTTAACTAGCGGGCACTTGGACTATGTACGTCCCCTAGTGGGCATTTGGACTATCTAGGTTAACTAACGGGCACTAGGACTATCTAGGTTAACTAACGGGCAATGGACTACCTAGGTTACTAGCAGGCACTTGGATTATGAAGGATCCCTAGCGGGCACATGGACAATCTAAGTTAACTAGCGGGCACTTGGACGATCTAGGTTAACTAGCGGGCACTTGGACTATCAAAGTTAACAAGTGAGCGCTTGGACTATGTAGGTTAACTAGCGGGCCCTTGGACTATCTAGGTTGCCTAGCGGGCACTTGGACTATCTAAGTTAACGAAAGGGGAACTTGGAATATGCAGGTAACCTAGCGGGCACTTGGACTGTCTAGGTTACAGAGCGGGCACTTGGAGTATGTAGGCTAACTAGCGAGCACTTGGACTCTAGGTTACCTAGCGGGCACTTGGACTATCTAGGTTACCTAGCCGGCCCTTGGACTATGTAGGTTTCCTAGCGGGCACTTTGACTATCTAGGTTAACGAACGGGCACTTGGAATATGTAGGTAACGTAGCGGGCACTTGGACAGTCTAGGTTACCTAGCTGGCACTTGGACTATCTAGGTTAACGAACGGGCACTTGGACTATCTAGGTTAACTAGCGGGCACTTGGACTATCTAGGTCAACTAGCGGGCCGTTGTACTATGTAGGTTAACTAGCGAGCACTTGGAGTATCTAGATTAACTAGCGGACCTTGGTCTACGTACGTTAACTAGCGGGCCCTTGGACTATGTAGGTTAACTAGCGGGCACTTGGACGATATAGGTTAACTAACGGGCACTTGGACTACGTACGTCCCCTAGTGGGCACTTGGACACCCTAGGTTAACTAACGGGCACTAGGACTATCTAGGTTAACTAGCGGGCACTTGGACTATCTAGGTCAACTAGCGGGCCCTTGGACTATCTAGGTTAGCTAACTGGCACTTGGACTATGTAGGTTAACTAGCAGACACTTGCACGATCTAGGTTAGCTAGCGGGCTCTTGCACTATGTAGGTTATCTAGTGGGCCCATTGACTATGTTGGTTAACTAGCGGGCACTTGGACGATGTAGGTTAACTAGCGGGCACTTGGACTATGTAGGTTCCCTAGCGGGCATTTGGACTATATAGATAACCTAGCGGGAACTTAGGCTTTGTAGGTTTGCTAGCGAGCACTTGGACTATGTAGGTTCCCTATCAGGTACTTGGACTGTCTAGGTTAACTAGGGGGCAATTGGACTTTGTAGGTTACCTAGCGGGAACTTGGACTATGTAGGTTAACTAGCGGACACTTGGACGATCAAGGTTAACTAGCGGGCACTTGGAATATCTAGGTTAACTAGCGGGCCCTTGGACTATGTAGGTTAACTAGCGGGCACTTGGACTATCTAGGTTAACTAGCGGGTTCTTGGACTATGTAGGTTAACTAGCGGGCACTTGGACTATCTAGGTTAACTAGCTGACCTTGGACTATGTAGGTTAACTAGCGGGAACTTGGACTATCTATGTTAACTAGCGGGCAATTGCACAATGCAGGTTCCCTAGCGAGCACTTTGACTATGTAGGTTCCCTAGCGGGCACTTGGACAATCTAGGTTCCCTAACGGGCACTTGGAATATACAGGTTCCCTAACGGGCACTTGGAATATACAGGTTCCCTATCGGGAACTTGGACTATGTAGGTTCCTCAGCGGGCACTTGGACTATGTAGGTTCCCTATAGGGCATTGGACTATGTAGGTTAACTAGCAGGCCCTTGGACAATCTAGGTTACCTAGCTGGCACTTGAACTATGTACATACCCTAGGGGGCACTTGGAGTATCTTGGTTACCTAGCGGGCACTTGGCCTATCTAGGTTAACGAACGGACACTTGGACTATGTAGGTTACCTAGCAGGCACTTTGACTATCTAGGTTAACTAACGGGCACTTGGACTATGTAGGTTGCCTAGCGAGCACTTGGACTTTGTAGGTTCCCAGCCGGCACTTGGACTATGTAGGTTCCCTATCGGGTACTTGGACTGTCTAGGTTAACTAGCGGGCAATAGGACTGTCTGGGTTACCTAGTGGGCACTTGGACTATGTAGTTTACCTAGCACGCACTTGGACTATGTAGGTTAACTAGCGGGCACTTGGACTATCTAGGTTACCTAGAGGGCACTTGGACTATGTACGTTCCCTAGAGGGCACTTGGGCTATCTACGTTACCTAGCGGGCAATTGGACTATGTAGGTTAACGAATGGGCACATGGACTATGTAGGTAACATAATGGTCAATTGGACTGTCTAGGTTACCTAGCGGGGACTTGGACTATGTAGGTTAACTAGCGGTCACTTGGCCTATGTAGGATCCCTATCGGACATTTGTACTACTTAGGTTAACTAGCGGGCACTTTGACTATCTAGGTTAACTAGCGGGCACTTGGACTATCTAGGTCAACTAGCGGGCCCTTGTACTATGTAGGTTAATTAGCGGGCACATGGACTATCTAGGTTAACTAGCGGACCTTGGACTATGTAGGTTAACTAGCGGGCACTTGGACTATGTACGTCCCCTAGTGGGCATTTGGACTATCTAGGTTAACTAACGGGCACTAGGACTATCTAGGTTAACTAGCGGGCACTGGACTACCTAGGTTGCCTAGCAGGCACTTGGATTATGAAGGATCCCTAGCGGGCACGTGGACAATCTAAGTTAACTAGCGGGCACTTGGACGATCTAGGTTAACTAGCGGGCACTTGGACTATCAAAGTTAACAAGTGAGCGCTTGGACTATGTAGGTTAACTAGCGGGCCCTTGGACTATCTAGGTTACCTAGCGGGCACTTGGACTATCTAAGTTAACGAAAGGGGAACTTGGAATATGCAGGTAACCTAGCGGGCACTTGGACTGTCTAGGTTACATAGCGGGCACTTGGAGTATGTAGGCTAACTAGCGAGCACTTGGACTCTAGGTTACCTAGCGGGCACTTGGACTATCTAGGTTACCTAGCGGGCCCTTGGACTATGTAGGTTTCCTAGCGGGCACTTTGACTATCTAGGTTAACGAACGGGCACTTGGAATATGTAGGTAACCTAGCGGGCACTTGGACAGTCTAGGTTACCTAGCTGGCACTTGGACTATCTAGGTTAACGAACGGGCACTTGGACTATCTAGGTTAACTAGCGGGCACTTGGACTATATAGGTCAACTAGCGGGCCGTTGTACTATGTAGGTTAACTAGCGAGCACTTGGAGTATCTAGGTTAACTAGCGGACCTTGGTCTACGTACGTTAACTAGCGGGCCCTTGGACTATGTAGGTTAACTAGCGGGCACTTGGACGATATAGGTTAACTAGAGGGCCCTTGGACTATCTAGGTTAACTAGCGTGCACTTGGACTATGTAGGTTAACTAGCGGGCACTTGGATGATCAATGTTAACTAGCGGGCACTTGGACTATCTAGATTAGCTAGCGGGCCCTTGGACTATGTAGGTTAACTAGCGGGCCCTTGGGCTATGTAGGTTATCTAGCGGGCACTTGGACGATCTAGGTTAACTAGCGGGTACTTGGACTATGTAGGTTAACTAGCGGGCCCTTGGACTATGTAGATTAACTAGCGGCACTTGGACTATCTACGTTAACTAGCGGGCCCTTGGACTATGTAGATTCCCTAGCGGGCATTTGGAATACATAGATAACCTAGCGGGCACTTGGACTATCTAGGTTACCTAGCTGGCACTTGAACTATCTACGTTACCTAGCGGGTTCTTGGAGTATGTAGGTTACCTAGCGGGCTGTTGGACTATCTAGGTTACCAAGCGGGCACTTGGACTATCTAGGTTAACTAACGGGCACTTGGACTATGTAGGTTCCCTAGCGGGCACTTGGACTATGTAAGTTCCCTAGCGGGCACTTGGACTATGTAGTTTCCCTAGCGGGCCCTTGGACTATGTAAGTTCCCTAGCGGGCACTTGGACTATGTAGGTTCTCTAGCGGGCACTTGGATTATGTAGGTTCCCTTTCGGGCACTTGGACTATGTAGGTTAACTAGCGGGCCCTTGGACTATCTAGGTTAACTAGCGGGCACTTGGACTATCTAGATTAACTAGCAGGCCCTTGGACTATCTAGGTTTACTAGCGGGCACTTGAACTATCTAAGTTAAGTAGCGGGCACTTGGATTATGTAGTTTCCCTAGCGGGCATTTGGATTATTTAGGTTACCTATTGTGCAATTGGATTATGTAGGTTACCTAGCGGGCACTTGGACTATGTAGGTTAACTAGAAGGCACTTGGACTATCAAGGTTACCTAGCGGGCCATTGGACTATGTAGGTTACCAGCGGGAACTTGGACTATCTAGGTTAACGAACGTGCACTTGGACTATGTAGGTAACCTAGCGGGCACTTGGACTGTCTAGGTTACCTAGCGGGCACTTGGCCTATCTACGTTAACGAACCGGCACTTGGACTATGTAGGTTAACTAGGGGACACTTCGACTATCTAGGTTAGCTAATGGGCAATTGGACTATCTAGGTTACCTAGCGGGCACTTGGACTATGTAGGTTCCCTTGTGGGCACTTGGATTATATGGCTTACCTAGCAGGCACTTTGACTATCTAGGTTAACTAACGGGCACTTGGACTATGTAGGTTGCCTAGTGAGCACTTGGACTATGTAGGTTCCCTAGCGAGCACTTGGACTATGTAGGTTCCCTATCAGGTACTTGGACTGTCTAGGTTAACTAGGGGGCAATTGGAATGTGTAGGTTACCTAGCGGGAACTTGGACTATGTAGGTTAACTAGCGGACACTTGGACGATCTAGGTTAACTAGCGGGCACTTGGAATATCTAGGTTAACTAGCGGGCACTTGGACTATCTAGGTTAACTAGCGGGTTCTTGGACTATTTAGGTTAACTAGCAGGCACTTGGACTATCTAGGTTAACTAGCTGACCTTGGACTAGGTAGGTTAACTAGCGGGCACTTGGAATATCTAGGTTAACTAGCGGGCACTTGCACAATGCAGGTTCCCTAGCGAGCACTTTGACTATGTACGTTCCCTAGCGGGCACTTGGAGTATCTAGGTTCCCTAACGGGCACTTGGAATATACAGGTTCCCTAACGGGCACTTGGAATATACAGGTTCCCTATCGGGAACTTGGACTATGTAGGTTCCTCAGCGGGCACTTGGACTATGTAGGTTCCCTATCGGCATTGGACTATGTAGGTTAACTAGCAGGACCTTGGACTATCTAGGTTACCTAGCGGGCACTTGTACTATGTAGGTTAACTAGCGGACACTTGGACAATCTAGGTTACCTAGCGGGCACTTGGACTTCTAGGTTAACGAACGGGCACTTGGACTATGTAGGATGCTTAGCGGGCACTTGGACAATCTAGGTTAGGTAACGGGCACTTTGAATATCTAGGTTACCTAGCGGGAACTTGGACAATATAAGTTACCTAGCTGGCACTTGGACTATCTAGGTTACCTAGCGGGCACTTGGACTATGTAGGTTAACTAGCGAGCACTTGGACTCTAGGTTACCTAGCGGGCACTTGGACTATCTAGGTTACATAGCGGGCCCTTGGACTATGTAGGTTTCCTAGCGGGCACTTTGACTATCTAGGTTAACGAACGGGCACTTGGAATATGTAGGTAACCTAGCGGGCACTTGGACAGTCTAGGTTACCTAGCTGCCACTTGGACTATCTAGGATAACGAACGGGAACTTGGACTATCTAGGTTAACTAGCGGGCACTTGGACTATCTAGGTCAACTAGCGGGCCCTTGTACTATGTAGGTTAACTAGCGAGCACTTGGAGTATCTAGGTTAACTAGCGGACCTTGGTCTACGTACGTTAACTAGCGGGCCCTTGGACTATGTAGGTTAACTAGCGGGCACTTGGACGATATAGGTTAACTAGAGGGCACTTGGACTATCTAGGTTAACTAGCGTGCACTTGGATTATCTAGGTTAACTAGCGGGCACTTGGATGATCAATTTTAACTAGCGGGCACTTGGACTATCTAGGTTAGCTAACGGTCACTTGGACTAAGTAAGTCCCCTAGTGGGCACTTGGACACCCTAGGTTAACTAACGGGCACTAGGACTATCTAGGTTAACTAGCGGGCACTTGGACTATGTAGGTCAACTAGCAGGCCCTTGGACTATCTAGGTTAGCTAACCTGCGCTTGGACTATGTAGGTTAACTAGCAGACACTTGCACGATCTAGGTTAACTAGCGGGCTCTTGCACTATGTAGGTTAACTAGTGGGCCCATTGACTATATTGGTTAACTAGCGGGCACTTGGACGATCTAGGTTAACTAGCGGGCACTTGGACTATGTAGGTTCCCTAGCGGGCATTTGGACTATATAGATAACCCAGCGGGCACTTAGAATTTGTAGGTTAGCTAGACGGCCCTTGGACTATGTAGGTTAACTACAGGGCCCTTGGGCTATGTAGGTTACCTAGCGGGCACTTGGACGATCTAGGTTAACTAGCGGGTACTTGGACTATGTAGGTTAACTAGCGGGCCCTTGAACTATGTAGATTAGCTAGCGGCACTTGGACTATCTACGTTAACTAGCGGGCCCTTGGACTATGTAGATTCCCTAGCGGGCATTTGGACTACATAGATAACTTAGCGGGCACTTAGATTTTGTAGGTTACCTAGCGGGCACTTGGACTATCTAGGTTACCTAGCTGGCACTTGAACTATCTACGTTACCTAGCGGGTTCTTGAAGTATGTAGGTTACCTAGCGGGCTGTTGGACTATCTAGGTTACCATGCGGGCACTTGGACTATCTAGGTTAACTAACGGGCCCTTGGACTATGTAGGTTCACTAACGGGCCCTTGGACTATGTAAGTTCCCTAGCGGGCACTTGGACTATGTAGTTTCCCTAGCGGGACCTTGGACTATGTAAGTTCCCTAGCGGGCACTTGGACTATGTAGGTTCCCTAGCGGGCACTTGGATTATGTAGGTTCCCTATCGGGCACTTGGACTATGTAGGTTAACTAGCGCGCCCTTGGAGTATCTAGGTTAACTAACGGGCACTTGGACTATGTAGGTTCCCTTGCGGGCACTTGGATTATTTAGGTTACCTAGCAGGCACTTTGACTATCTAGGTTAACTAACGGGCACTTGGACTATGTAGGTTGCCTAGTGAACACTTGGACTATGTAGGTTCCCTAGCGAGCACTTGGACTATGTAGGTTCCCTATCAGGTACTTGGACTGTCTAGGTTAACTAGGGGGCAATTGGATTGTGTAGGTTACCTAGCGGGAACTTGGAGTATGTAGGTTAACTAGCGGACACTTGGACGATCTAGGTTAACTAGCGGGCACTTGGAATATCAAGGTTAACTAGCGGCCCCTTGGACTATGTAGGTTAACTAGCGGGAACTTGAACTATCTAGGTTAACTAGCAGGTTCTAGGACTATGTAGGTTAACTAGCGGGCACTTGGACTATCTATGTTAACTAGCTGACCTTGGACTATGTAGGGTAACAAGCGGTCACTTGGACTATCTAGGTTAACTAGCTGACCTTGGACTATGTAGGTTAACTAGCGGGCACTGGGACTATCTAGGTTAACTAGCGGGCACTTGCACAATGTAGGTTCCCTAGCGAGCACTTTGACTATGTAGGTTCCCTAGCGGGCACTTGGACTATATAGGTTCCCTATGGGCACTTGGAATATACAGGTTCCCTAACGGGCACTTGGAATATACAGTTTCCCTATAGGGAACTTGGACTATGTAGGTTCCTCAGCGGGCACTTGGACTATGTAGGTTCCCTATTGGGCATTGGACTATGCAGGTTAACTAGCAGGCCCTTGGACTATCTAGGTTACCTAGCGGGCACTTGAACTATGTACATACCCTAGCGGGCACTTGGACTATCTTGGTTACCTAGCGGGCACTTGGCCTATCTAGGTTAACGAACGGACACTTGGACTATGTAGGTTAACTAGCGGATAATTCGACTATCTAGGTTAGCCAACGGGCAATTGGACTATCTAGGTTACCTAGCGGGCACTTGGACTATTTAGGTTACCTAGCAGGCACTTTGACTATCTAGGTTAACTAATGGGCACTTGGACTATGTAGGTTGCCTAGCGAGCACTTGGACTATGGAGGTTCCCAGCGGGCACTTGGACTATGTAGATTCCCTATCGGGTACTTGGACTGTCTAGGTTAACTAGCGGGCAATTGGACTGTCTGGGTTTCCTAGTGGGCACTTGGACTATGTAGTTTACCTAGCACGCACTTGGACTATATAGGTTAACTAGCGGGCACATGGACTATCTAGGTTACCTAGAGGGCACTTGGACTATGTACGTTCCCTAGCGGACCCTTTGGCTATCTACGTTACCTAGCGGCCAATTGGACTATGTACGTTAACGAACGGGCACTTGGACTATGTAGGTAACATAATGGTCACTTGGACTGTCTAGGTTACCTAGCGGGGACTTGGACTATGTAGGTTAACTAGCGGTCACTTGGACTATGTAGGATCCCTATCGGACATTTGTACTACTTAGGTTAACTAGCGGGCACTTTGACTATCTAGGTTAACTAGCGGGAACTTGGACTATCTAGGTCAACTGCGGGCCCTTGTACTATGTAGGTTAACTAGCGGGCACTTGGACTATCTAGGTTAACTAGCGGGCACTTGGATGATCAATGTTAACTAGCGGGCACTTGGACTATCTAGGTTAGCTAACGGGCATTGGACTAAGTACGTCCCCTAGTGGGCACTTGGACACCCTAGGTTAACTAACGGACACTATGACTATCTAGGTTAACTAGCGGGCACTTGGACTATGTAGGTCAACTAGTGGGCCCTTGGACTATCTAGGTTAGCTAACTGGCACTTGGACTATGTAGGTTAATTAGCAGACACTTGCTCGATCTAGGTTAACTAGCGGGCTCTTGCACTATGTAGGTTAACTAGTGGGCCTATTGACTATGTTGGTTAACTAGCGGGCACTTGGACGATGTAGGTTAACTAGCGGGCACTTGGACTATGTAGGTTCCCTAGCGGGCATTTGGACTATATAGATAACCTAGCGGGCACTTAGACTTTGTAGGTTAGCTTGCGGGCCCTTGGACTATGTAGGTTAACTAGCGGGCCCTTGGGCTATGTAGGTTACCTAGGGGGCACTTGGACGATCTAGGTTAACTAGCGGGTACTTGGACTATGTAGGTTAACTAGCGGGCCCTTGGACTATGTAGATTAACTAGCGGCACTTGGACTATCTACGTTAACTAGCGGGCCCTTGGACTATGTAGATTCCCTAGCGGGCATTTGGACTACATAGATAACCTAGCGGGCAATTAGATTTGGTAGGTTACCTAGCGGGCACTTGGACTATCTAGGTTACCTAGCTGGCACTTGAACTATCAACGTTACCTAGCGGGTTCTTGGAGTATGTAGGTTACCTAGCTGGCTGTTGGACTATCTAGGTTACCAAGCGGGCACTTTGACTATCTAGGTTAACTAGCGGGCACTTGGACTATCTAGGTTAGCTAACGGGCACTTGGACTAAGTACGTCCCCTAGTGGGCACTTGGACACCCTAGGTTAACTAACGGGCACTATGACTATCTAGGTTAACTAGCGGGCACTTGGACTATGTAGGTCAACTAGTGGGCCCTTGGACTATCTAGGTTAGCTAACTGGCACTTGGACTATGTAGGTTAATTAGCAGACACTTGCTCGATCTAGGTTAACTAGCGGGCTCTTGCACTATGTAGGTTAACTAGTGGGCCTATTGACTATGTTGGTTAACTAGCGGGCACTTGGACGATGTAGGTTAACTAGCGGGCACTTGGACTATGTAAGTTCCCTAGCGGGCATTTGGACTATATAGATAACCTAGCGGGCACTTAGACTTTGTAGGTTAGCTTGCGGGCCCTTGGACTATGTAGGTTAACTAGCGGGCCCTTGGGCTATGTAGGTTACCTAGGGGGCACTTGGACGATCTAGGTTAACTAGCGGGTACTTGGACTATGTAGGTTAACTAGCGGGCCCTTGGACTATGTAGATTAACTAGCGGCACTTGGACTATCTACGTTAACTAGCGGGCCCTTGGACTATGTAGATTCCCTAGCGGGCATTTGGACTACATAGATAACCTAGCGGGCAATTAGATTTGGTAGGTTACCTAGCGGGCACTTGGACTATCTAGGTTACCTAGCTGGCACTTGAACTATCAACGTTACCTAGCGGGTTCTTAGAGTATGTAGGTTACCTAGCGGGCTGTTGGACTATCTAGGTTACCAAGCGGGCACTTTGACTATCTAGGTTAACTAACGGGCACTTGGACTATGTAGGTTCCCTAGCGGGCCCTTGGACTATGTAAGTTCCCTAGCGGGCACTTGGACTATGTAGTTTCCCTAGCGGGCTCTTGGACTATGTAAGTTCCCTAGCGGGCACTTGGACTATGTAGGTTCCCTAGCGGGCACTTGGATTATGTAGGTTCCCTATCGGGCACTTGGACTATGTAGGTTAACTAGCGGGCCTTTGGACTATCTAGGTTAACTAGCAGGCACTTGGACTATCTAGATTAACTAGCGGGCCCTTGGACTATCTAGGTTTACTAGCGGGCACTTGGACTATCTAGGTTAACTAGCGGGCACTTGGACTATATAGTTTCTCTAGCGGGCATTTGGATTATTTAGGTTACCTATTGTGCACTTGGATTATGTAGGTTACCTTGCGAGCACTTGGACTATGTAGGTTAACTAGAAGGCACTTGGACTATCAAGGTTACCTAGCGGGCCATTGGACTATGTAGGTTACCAGCGGGCACTTGGACTATCTAGGTTAACGAACGTGCACTTGGACTATGTAGGTAACCTAGCGGGCACATGGACTGTCTAGGTTACCTAGTGGGCACTTGGCCTATCTACGTTAACGAACGGGCACTTGGACTATGTAGGTTAACTAGGGGACACTTCGACTATCTAGGTTAGCTAATGGGCAATTGGACTATCTAGGTTACCTAGCGGGCACTTGGACTATGTAGGTTCCCTTGCGGGTACTTGGACTATTTAGGTTACCTAGCAGGCACTTTGACTATCTAGGTTAACTAACGGGCACTTGGACTATGTAGGTTGCCTAGTGAGCACTTGGATTATGTAGGTTCCCTAGCGAGCACTTGGACTATGTAGGTTCCCTATCAGGTACTTGGTCTGTCTAGGTTAACTAGGGGGCAATTGGACTGTGTAGGTTACCTAGCGGGAACTTGGACTATGTAGGTTAACTAGCGGACACTTGGACGATCTAGGTTAACTAGCGGGCACTTGGAATATCTAGGTTAACTAGCGGGTTCTTGGACTATGTAGGTTAACTAGCGGGCACTTGGACTATCTAGGTTAACTAGCTGATCTTGGACTATGTAGGTTAACAAGCGGTCACTTGGACTATCTAGGTTAACTAGCTGACCTTGGACTATGTAGGTTAACAAGGGGTCACATGGACTATCTAGGTTAACTAGCTGACCTTGGACTTTGTAGGATAACTAGCGGGCACTTGGACTATCTAGGTTGCCTAGCGGGCACTTGCACAATGTAGGTTCCCTAGCGAGCACTTTGACTATGTAGGTTCCCTAGCGGGCACGTGGATTGTATAGGTTCCCTATGGGCCTTTGGACTATCTAGGTTCCCTAACGGGCACTTGGAATATACATGTTCCCTATCGGGAACTTGGACTATGTAGGTTCCTCAGCGGGCACTTGGACTATGTAGGTTCCCTATCGGGCATTGGACTATGTAGGTTAACTAGCAGGCCCTTGGACTATCTAGGTTACCTAGCGGGCCCTTGTACTATGTAGGTTAACTAGCGGACACTTGGACAATCTAGGTTACCTAGCGGGCACTTGAACTATGTACATACCCTAGCGGGCACTTGGACTATCTTGGTTACCTAGCGGGCACTTGGCCTATCTGGTTAACGAACGGACACTTGGACTATGTTGCTTAACTAGCGGACACTTCGACTATCTAGGTTAGCCAACGGGCAATTGGACTATCTAGGTTACCTAGCGGGCACTTGGACTATTTAGGTTACCTAGCAGGCACTTTGACTATCTAGGTTAACTAACGGGCACTTGGACTATGTGGGTTGCCTAGCGAGCACATGGACTATGTAGGTTCCCAGCGGGCACTTGGACTATGTAGGTCCCCTATCGGGTACTTGGACTGTCTAGGTTAACTAGCGGGCAATTGGACTGTGGGTTTCCTAGTGGGCACTTGGACTATGTAGTTTACCTAGCACGCACTTGGACTATATGGGTTAACTAGCGGGCACTTGGACTATCTAGGTTACCTAGAGGGCACTTGGACTATGTACGTTCCCTAGCGGGCACTTGGGCTATCTACGTTACCTAGCGGGCAATTGGACTATGTAGGTTAAAGAACGGGCACTTGGACTATGTAGGTAACATAATGGTCACTTGGACTGTCTAGGTTACCTAGCGGGGACTTGGACTATGTAGGTTAACTAGCGGTCACTTGGACTATGTAAGATCCCTATCAGACATTTGTACTACTTAGGTTAACTAGCGGGCACTTTGACTATCTAGGTTAACTAGCGTGAACTTGGACTATCTAGGTCAACTGCGGGCCCTTGCACTATGTAGGTTAACTAGCGGGCACTTGGACTATCTAGGTTAACTAGCGGACCTTGGACTATGTAGGTTAACTAGCGGGCACTTGGACGATATAGGTTAACTAGAGGGCACTTGGACTATCTAGGTTAAATAGCGGGCACTTGGATGATCAATGTTAACTAGCGGGCACTTGGACTATCTAGGTTAGCTAACGGGCACTTGGACTAAGTACGTCCCCTAGTGGGCACTTGGACACCCTAGGTTAACTAACGGGCACTAGGACTATCTAGGTTAAATAGCGGGCACTTGGACTATGTAGGTCAACTAGCGGGTCCTTGGACTATCTAGGTTAGCTAACTGGCACTTGGACTGTGTAGGCTAACTAGCAGACACTTGCACGATCCAGGTTAACTAGCGGGCTCTTGCACTATGTAGGTTAACTAGTGGGCCCATTAACTATGTTGGTTAACTAGTGGGCACTTGGACGATGTAGGTTAACTAGCGGGCACTTGGAGTATGTAGGTTCCCTAGCAGGCATTTGGACTATATAGATAACCTAACGGGCACTTAGATTTTGTAGGTTAGCTAGCGGGCCCTTGGGCTATGTAGGTTACCTAGCGGGCACTTGGACGATCTAGGTTAACTAGCGGGTACTTGGACTATGTAGATTAACTAGCGGCACTTGGACTATCTACGTTAACTAGCGGGCCCTTGGACTATGTAGATTCCCTAGCGGGCATTTGGACTACATAGATAACCTAGCGGGCACTTAGATTTTTTAGGTTACCTAGCGCGCACTTGGACTATCTAGGTTACCTAGCAGGCACTTGAACTATCTACGTTACCCAGCGGGTTCTTGGAGTAAGTAGGTTACCTAGCGGGTTGTTGCACTATCTAGGTTACCAAGCGGGCACTTGGACGATCTAGGTTAACTAGCGGGTACTTGGACTATGTAGGTTAACTAGCGGGCCCTTGGACTATGTAGATTAACTAGCGGCACTTGGACTATCTACGTTAACTAGCGGGCCCTTGGACTATGTAGATTCCCTAGCGGGCATTTGGACTACATAGATAACCTAGCGGGCAATTAGATTTGGTAGGTTACCTAGCGGGCACTTGGACTATCTAGGTTACCTAGCTGGCACTTGAACTATCAACGTTACCTAGCGGGTTCTTGGAGTATGTAGGTTACCTAGCGGGCTGTTGGACTATCTAGGTTACCAAGCGGGCACTTTGACTATCTAGGTTAACTAACGGGCACTTGGACTATGTAGGTTCCCTAGCGGGCCCTTGGACTATGTAAGTTCCCTAGCGCGCACTTGGACTATGTAGTTTCCCTAGCGGGCCCTTGGACTATGTAAGTTCCCCAGCGGGGACTTGGACTATGTAGGTTCCCTAGCGGGCACTTGGATTATGTAGGTTCCCTATGGGGCACTTGGACTATCTAGGTTTACTAGCGGGCACTTGGATTATCTAGGTTAACTAGCGGGCACTTGGACTATATAGTTTCTCTAGCGGGCATTTGGATTATTTAGGTTACCTATTGTGCACTTGGATTATGTAGGTTACCTAGCGAGCACTTGGACTATGTAGGTTAACTAGAAGGCACTTGGACTATCAAGGTTACCTAGCGGGCCATTGGACTATGTAGGTTACCAGCGGGCACTTGGACTATCTAGGTTAACGAACGTGCACTTGGGCTATGTAGGTAACCAGCGGGCACATGGACTGTCTAGGTTACCTAGCGGGCACTTGGCCTATCTACGTTAACGAACGGGCACTTGGACTATGTAGGTTAACTAGGGGACACTTCGACTATCTAGGTTAGCTAATGGGCAATTGGACTATCTAGGTTACCTAGCGGGCACTTGGACTATGTAGGTTCCCTTGCGGGTACTTGGACTATTTAGGTTACCTAGCAGGCACTTTGACTATCTAGGTTAACTAACGGGCACTTGGACTATGTAGGTTGCCTAGTGAGCACTTGGATTATGTAGGTTCCCTAGCGAGCACTTGGACTATGTAGGTTCCCTATCAGGTACTTGGTCTGTCTAGGTTAACTAGGGGGCAATTGGACTGTGTAGGTTACCTAGCGGGAACTTGGACTATGTAGGTTAACTAGCGGACACTTGGACGATCTAGGTTAACTAGCGGGCACTTGGAATATCTAGGTTAACTAGCGGGTTCTTGGACTATGTAGGTTAACTAGCGGGCACTTGGACTATCTAGGTTAACTAGCTGACCTTGGACTATGTAGGTTAACAAGCGGTCACATGGACTATCTAGGTTAACTAGCTGACCTTGGACTATGTAGGTTAACTAGCGGGCACTTGGACTATCTAGGTTGCCTAGCGGGCACTTGCACAATGTAGGTTCCCTAGCGAGCACTTTGACTATGTATGTTCCCTAGCGGGCACTTGGATTGTATAGGTTCCCTATGGGCCTTTGGACTATCTAGGTTCCCTAACGGGCACTTGGAATATACAGGTTCCCTATCGGGAACTTGGACTATGTAGGTTCCTCAGCGGGCACTTGGACTATGTAGGTTAACTAGCAGGCCCTTGGATTATCTACATTACCTAGCGGGCACTTGTACTATGTAGGTTAACTAGCGGACACTTGGACAATCTAGGTTACCTAGCGGGCACTTGAACTATGTACATACCCTAGCGGGCACTTGGACTATCTTGGTTACCTAGCGGGCACTTGGCCTATCTGGTTAACGAATGGACACTTGGACTATGTTGCTTAACTAGCGGACACTTCGACTATCTAGGTTAGCCAACGGGCAATTGGACTATCTAGGTTAGCTAGCGGGCACTTGGACTATTTAGATTACCTAGCAGGCACTTTGACTATCTAGGTCA
Organism: Tenrec ecaudatus; assembly: GCF_050624435.1. Lineage (NCBI taxonomy): Eukaryota > Metazoa > Chordata > Mammalia > Afrosoricida > Tenrecidae > Tenrec > Tenrec ecaudatus. The sequence goes on along the minus strand of NW_027459115.1, from coordinate 55,183 downwards.
ACTAACGGGCACTTGGACTATGTGGGTTGCCTAGCGAGCACATGGACTATGTAGGTTCCTAGCGGGCACTTGGACTATGTAGGTCTCCTATCGGGTACTTGGACTGTCTAGGTTAACTAGCGGGCAATTGGACTGTGGGTTTCCTAGTGGGCACTTGGACTATGTAGTTTACCTAGCACGCACTTGGACTATATGGGTTAACTAGCGGGCACTTGGACTATCTAGGTTACCTAGAGGGCACTTGGACTATGTACGTTCCCTAGCGGGCACTTGGGCTATCTACGTTACCTAGCGGGCAATTGGACTATGTAGGTTAACGAACGGGCACTTGGACTATGTAGGTAACATAATGGTCACTTGGACTGTCTAGGTTACCTAGCGGGGACTTGGACTATGTAGGTTAACTAGCGGTCACTTGGACTATGTAAGATCCCTATCAGACATTTGTACTACTTAGGTTAACTAGCGGGCACTGTGACTATCTAGGTTAACTAGCGTGAACTTGGACTATCTAGGTCAACTAGCGGGCCCTTGCACTATGTAGGTTAACTAGCGGGCACTTGGACTATCTAGGTTAACTAGCGGACCTTGGACTATGTAGGTTAACTAGCGGGCACTTGGACGATATAGGTTAACTAGAGGGCACTTGGACTATCTAGGTTAAATAGCGGGCACTTGGATGATCAATGTTAACTAGCGGGCACTTGGACTATCTAGGTTAGCTAACGGGCACTTGGACTAAGTACGTCCCCTAGTGGGCACTTGGACACCCTAGGTTAACTAACGGGCACTAGGACTATCTAGGTTAAATAGCGGGCACTTGGACTATGTAGGTCAACTAGCGGGCCCTTGGACTATCTAGGTTAGCTAACTGGCACTTGGACTGTGTAGGCTAACTAGCAGACACTTGCACGATCCAGGTTAACTAGCGGGCTCTTGCACTATGTAGGTTAACTAGTGGGCCCATTGACTATGTTGGTTAACTAGCGGGCACTTGGACGATGTAGGTTAACTAGCGGGCACTTGGAGTATGTAGGTTCCCTAGCAGGCATTTGGACTATATAGATAACCTAGCGGGCACTTAGATTTTGTAGGTTAGCTAGCGGGCCCTTGGGCTATGTAGGTTACCTAGCGGGCACTTGGACGATCTAGGTTAACTAGCGGGTACTTGGACTATGTAGATTAACTAGCGGCACTTGGAGTATCTACGTTAACTAGCGGGCCCTTGGACTATGTAGATTCCCTAGCGGGCATTTGGACTGCATAGATAACCTAGCGGGCACTTAGATTTTTTAGGTTACCTAGCGCGCACTTGGACTATCTAGGTTACCTAGCTGGCACTTGAACTATCTACGTTACCCAGCGGGTTCTTAGAGTATGTAGGTTACCTAGCGGGCTGTTGCACTATCTAGGTTACCAAGCGGGCACTTGGACTATCTAGGTTAACTAACGGGCACTTGGACTATGTAGGTTCCCTAGCGGGCCCTTGGACTATGTAAGTTCCCTAGCGGGCACTTGGACTATGTAGTTTCCTTAGCGGGCCCTTGGACTATGTAAGTTCCCTAGCGGGCACTTGGACTATGTAGGTTCCCTAGCGGGCACTTGGATTATGTAGGTTCCCTATCGGGCACTTGGACTATGTAGGTTAACTAGCGGGCCCTTGGACTATCTAGGTTAACTAGCGGGCACTTGGACTATCTAGATTAACTAGCGGGCCCTTTGACTATCTAGGTTTACTAGCGGGCACTTGGACTATCTAGGTTAACTAGCGGGCACTTGGACTATGTAGTTTCCCTAGCGGGCATTTGGATTATTTAGGTTACCTATTGTGCACTTGGATTATGTAGGTTACCTAGCGGGCACTTGGACTATGTAGGTTAACTAGAAGGCACTTGGACTATCAAGGTTACCTAGCGGGCCATTGGACTATGTAGGTTACCAGCGGGCACTTGGACTATCTAGGTTAACGAATGGGAACTTGGAATATGTAGCTAACCTAGCGGGCACTTGGACAGTCTAGGTTACCTAGCTGGCACTTGGACTATCTAGGTTAACGAACGGGCACTTGGACTATCTAGGTTAACTAGCGGGCACTTGGACTATGTAGGTTAACTAGCGAGCACTTGGAGTATCTAGGTTAACTAGCGGACCTTTGTCTACGTACGTTAACTAGCGGGCCCTTGGACGATATAGGTTAACTCGAGGGTACTTGGACTATCTAGGTTAACTAGCGTGCACTTGGACTATCTAGGTTAACTAGCGTGCACTTGGACTATCTAGGTTAACTAGCGGGCACTTGGATGATCAATGTTAAATAGCGGGCACTTGGACTATCTAGGTTAACTAACGGGCACTTGGACTAAGTACGTCCCCTAGTGGGTACTTGGACACCCTAGGTTAACTAACGGGCACTAGGACTATCTAGGTTAAATAGCGGGCACTTGGACTATGTAGGTCCACTAGGAGCCCTTGGACAATCTAGGTTAGCTAACTGGCACTTGGACTATGTAGGTTAACTAGCAGACACTTGCCCGATCTAGCTTAACTAGCGGGCTCTTGCACTATGTAGGTTAACTAGTGGGCACTTGGACGATCTAGGTTAACTAGCGGGCACTTGGACTATGTAGGTTCCCTAGCGGGCATTTGGACTATATAGATAACCTAGCGGGCACTTAGACTTTGTAGGTTAGCTAGCGGGCCCTTGGACTATGTAGGTTAACTAGCGGGCCCTTGGGCTATGTAGGTTACCTAGCGGGCACTTGGACGATCTAGGTTAACTAGCGAGTACTTGGACTATGTAGGTTAACTAGCGGGCCCTTGGACTATGTAGATTAACTAGCGGCACTTGGACTATCTACGTTAACTAGCGGGCCCTTGGACTATGTAGATTCCCTAGCGGGCATTTGGACTACATAGAAAACCTAGCGGGCACTTAGATTTTGTAGGATACCTAGCGGGCACTTGGACTATTTATTTTACCTAGCTGGCACTTGAACTATCTACGTTACCTAGCGGGTTCTTGGAGTATGTAGGTAACCTAGCGGGCTGTTGGACTATCTAGGTTAACTAACGGGCACTTGGACTATGTAGATTCCCTAGCGGGCCCTTGGACTATGCAAGTTCCCTAGCGGGCACTTGGACTATGTAGGGTCCCTAGCGGGCACATGGATTATGTAGGTTCCCTATCGGACACTTGGACTATGTAGGTTAACTAGCGGGCCCTTGGACTATCTAGGTTAACTAGCGGGCACTTGGACTATCTAGATTAACTAGCGGGCCCTTGGACTATCTAGGTTTACTAGCGGGCACTTGGACAATCTAGGTTAACCAGCGGGCACTTGGACTATGTAATTTCCCTAGCGGGCATTTGGATTATTTAGGTTACCTATTGTGCACTTGGATTATGTAGGTTACCTAGCGGGCACTTGGACTATGTAGGTTAACTAGAAGACACTTGGACTATCAAGGTTACCTAGCGGGCCATTGGACTATGTAGGTTACCAGCGGGCACTTGGACTATCTAGGTTAACGAACGTGCACTTGGACCATGTAGGTAACCTAGAGGGCACTTGGACTGTCTAGGTTACCTAGCGGGCACTTGGCCTATCTACGTTAACGAACGGGCACTTGGACTATGTAGGTTAACTAGGGGACACTTCGACTATCTAGGTTAGCTAATGGGCAATTGGACTATCTAGGTTACCTAGCGGGCACTTGGACTATGTAGGTTCCCTTGCGGGCACTTGGACTATGTAGGTTCCCTTGCGGGCACTTGGACTATTTAGGTTACCTAGCAGGCACTTTGACTATCTAGGATAACTAACGGGCACTTGGACTATGTAGGTTGCCTAGTGAGCACTTGGACTATGTAGGTTCCCTAGCGAGCACTTGGACTATGTAGGTTCCCTGTCAGGTACTTGGACTGTCTAGGTTAACTAGGGGGCAATTGGACTGTCTAGGTTACCTAGCTGGAACTTGGACTATGTAGGTTAACTAGCGGGCACTTGGACTATCAAGGTTAACTAGCGGGCCCTTGCTCTATGTAGGTTAACTAGCAAGCCTTTGGACTATGTAACTTAAGTAGAGGGCACTTTGATGATCCTGTTTAACTAGCGGGCACTTGGACTATCTAGGTTAAGTAGTGGGCACTTGGACTATGTAGGTTCCCTAGTGGGCACTTTGACTATGTAGGTTCCCTAGCGGGCACTTGGACTATCTAGGTTAACTAGCAGACACTTGGACAATGTAGGTTCCCTAGTGGGCACTTTGATATGTAGGTTCCCTAGCGTGCACTTGGACGATCTAGGTTAACTAGCGGGTACTTGGACTATGTAGATTAACGAGCGGGCCCTTGGACTATGTAGATTATCTAGCAGCACTTGGACTGTCTATGTTAACTAGCGGGCCCTTGGACTATGTAGATTCCCTAGCGGGCACTTGGACTCTGTATGTTCCCTACGGACACTTGAACTATGTAGGTTCCCTGGCAGGCACTTGGACTATGTAGGTTAACTACCTGGCACTTGGATTATGTAGGTTAACTAGCGGGCCCTTGGACTATCTAGGTTACCTAGCGGGTACTTGGAGTATGTAGGTTAACTACCGGGCACATGCACTATCTAGGTTACCTAGCGGTCACTTGGACTATGTACGTTCCCTAGCGGGCACTTGGACAATCTATGCTAACCAGTGGGCACTTGGACTATCTATGTTAACTACGGGGCACTTGGACTATGTAGGTTAACTAGGGGACACTTGCACTATAGATTACCTAGCGGCACTTGGACTATGTAGGTTAACTAGCGTGCACTTGGACTATGTAGGTTAACTAGAGGACACTTGGACGATCTAGGTTAACTAGTGGGCCCTTGGACTATGTAGGTTAACAAACGGGCATTTGGACTATGTAGGTTACCTAGCAGACACTTGGACTGTCTAGGTTACCTAGAGGGCACTTGGCTATCTAGGTTAACGAACGGGCACTTGGACTATCTAGTTTGCCTAGCGGGCAATTGGACTATGTAAGTTACCTAGCGGGCACTTGGACTATCTAGGTTACCTAGAGGGCACTTGGACTATGTAGGTTAACTAGCGTGCAATTGGACTATGAATGTTGCACAGCGGGCAGTTGGACTATCTAGGTTAGGGAACGGGCACTTGAACTATATAGATTACCTAGCGGACCCTTTGACTATGTAGGTTACCTAGCGGGCACTTGGACTATCTAGGTTAACGAAAGGGCACTTGGACTATGTAGGTTACCTAGCGGGTATTTGGATTATCTAGGTTAACTAACAGGAACTTGGAATATCTAGGTTACCTAGCGGGCACTTGGACTATCTAGTTTAACTAGCGGGTTCTTGGACTATGTAGGTTAACTAGCGGGCACTTGGACTATCTTGGTTAACTAGCTGACCTTGGATTATGTAGGTTAACTAGCAGGCACTTGGACTATCTAGGTTAACTAGCTGACCTTGGACTATGTAATTTAACTAGCGGGCACTTGGACTATCTAGGTTAACTAGCGGGCACTTGCACAATGCAGGCTCCCTAGCGGGCACTTGGACTATGTAAGTTCCCTAGCGGGCACTTGGAATATAAAGGTTCCCTACGGGCACTTGGAATATGTAGGTTCCCTATCGGGCATTTGGACTATGTAGGTTCCTTTGTGGGCACTTGGACTATGTAGGTTCCCTATCAGGCATTTGGACTATGTAAGTTACCTAGCGGGCACTTGGACTATCTTGGATACCTAACGGGCACTTGGACTAACTAGGTTAACGAATGGGCACTTGGACTATGTAGGTTAACTAGCGGGCACTTGGACTATCTAGGTTAACTAGCTGACCTTGGACTATGTGGGTTAACTATCGGGCACTTCGACGATCTAGGTTAACTAGCGGGCACTTGGACTATCTAGGTTAACTAGCGTTCACTTGCACAATGCAGGTTCCCTAGCGGGCACTTGGACTATATAGGTTCCCTATGGGCACTTGGACTATCTAGGTTCCCTAACGGGCACTTGGAATATGTAGGTTCCCTATCGGGCCCTTGGACTATGTAGGTTAACTAGCGGGCCTTTGGACTATGTAGGTTAACTAGCGGGCACTTGGACGATCTAGGTTAACTAGCAGGTACTTGGACTATGTAGGTCAACTAGCGGGCCCTTGAACTATGTAGATTAACTAGCGGCACTTGGACTATCTACATTAACTAGCGGGCCCTTGGACTATGTAGATTCCCTAGCGGGCACTTCTACTATGCATGTTCCAGAGCGGTCACTTGGACTATGTAGGTTCCCTAGCAGGCACTTGGACTACGTAGGTTCCCTAGCGGTCACTTGTACTATGTAGGTTAACTAGCGGACACTTGGACGATCTAGGTTAACTAGCGGGTACTTGGACTATGTAGGTTAACTAGCGGGTCCTTGAACTATGTAGATTAACTAGCGGCACTTGGACTATCTACATTAACTAGCGGGCCCTTGGACTATGTAGATTCCCTACCGGGCACTTGGACTACCTAGGTTCCCTAGGGGGCACTTAGACTCTGTATGTTTCCTAGCGGGCACTTGAACTATGTATGTTCCTTACGGACACTTGAACTATGTAAGTTAACTACCGGGCACTTGGACTATGTAGGTTAACTAGCGGGCCCTTGGACTATCTAGGTTACCTAGCGGGCACTTGGACTATGTAGGTTAACAACCGGGCACTTGCACCATCAAGGTTACCTAGCCGGCACTTGGACTATGTACGTTCCCTAGCGGGCACTTGGACTATCTATGTTAACTAGCGGGCCCTTGGACTATGTAGGTTAACTAGCGGGCACTTGGACGATCTAGGTTAACTAGCGGGTACTTGGACTATGTAGGTTAACTAGCGGGCCCTTGGACTATGTAGATTAACTAGCGGCACTTGGACTATCTACGTTAACTAGCGGGCCCTTGGACTATGTAGATTCCTTAGCGGGCACTTCTACTATGCATGTACCAGAGCGGTCACTTGGACTATGTAGGTTCCCTAGCAGGCACTTGGACTACGTAGGTTCCCTAGTGGGCACTTGTACTATGTAGGTTAACTAGCGGGCACTTGGACGATCTAGGTTAACTAGCGGGTACTTGGACTAATTAGCTTAACTAGCGGGCCCTTGAACTATGTAGATTAACTAGCGGCACTTGGACTATCTACATTAACTAGCGGGCCCTTGGACTATGTAGATTCCCTAGCGGGCACTTCTACTATGCATGTTCCAGAGCGGTCACCTGGACTATGTAGGTTCCCTAGCAGGCACTTGGACTACGTAGGTTCCCTAGCGGGCAATTGTACTATGTAGGTTAACTAGGGACGCTTGGACGATCTAGGTTAACTAGCGGGTACTTGGACTATGTAGGTTAACTAGCGGGCCCTTGAACTATGTAGATTAACTAGCGGCACTTGGACTATCTACATTAACTAGCGGGCCCTTGGACTATGTAGATTCCCTAGCGGGCACTTGGACCACCTAGGTTCCCTAGGGGGCACTTAGACTCTGTATGTTCCCTAGCGGACACTTGAACTATGTATGTTCCTTACGGACACTTGAACTATGTAAGTTAACTACCGGGAACTTGGACTATCTAGGTTACCTAGCGGGCACTTGGATTATGTAGGTTAACTACCGGGAACTTGCACCATCTAGGTTACCTAGCGGGCACTTGGACTATGTACGTTCCCTAGCGGGCACTTGGACTATCAATGTTAACTAGCGGGCACTTGGACTATGTAGGTTAACTAGGGGACACTTGCACTATTTAGGTTACCTAGCGGCAGTTCGACTATCTAGCTTAACTAGCGGGCACTTGCACAATGCAGGATCCCTAGCGGGCACTTTGACTATGTAGGTTCCCTAGCGGGCACTTGGACTATGTAGGTTCCCTATCAGGCACTTGGACTATGTAGGTTAACTAGCGGGCACTTGGATGATCAAGGTTAATTAGGGGGCACTTGGACTATCTAGGATAACTAGCGGGCACTTGGACTATCTAGGTTAATTAGCGGGCATATACAATGCAGGTTCCCTGGCGGGCACTTTGACTATGTAGGTTCTCTAGCGGGCACTTGGACTATATAGGTTCCCTACGGGCACTTGGTCTATCTAGGTTCCCTAACGGGCACTTGGAATATGTAGGTTCTCTATCGGGCACTTGGACTATGTAGGTTCCTCAGCGGGCACTTGGACTATGTAGGTTCCCTAACGGGCACTTGGACTATCTAGGTTACCTAGCGGGCACTTGGACTATGTAGGTTAACTAGCGGACAATTGGACGATCTAGGTTACCTAGCGGGCACTTGGACTATCTAGGTTAACGAACGGGCACTTGGACTATATAGGTTAACTAGCGGGCACTTGGACTATCTAGGTTAACTAGCTGACCTTGGACTATGTAGGTTAACTATCGGGCACTTCGACTATCTAGGTTAACTAGCGGGCACTTGGACTATCTAGGTTAACTAGCGTTCACTTGCACAATGCAGGTTCCCTAGCGGGCACTGTGACTATGTAAGTTCCCTACGGACATTTGGACAATGTAGGTTAACTAGCAGGCACTTGAACTATCTAGGTTAATAGCGGGCACTTGGACTATCTAGGTTAATTAGCGGGCACTTGTATAATGTAGGTTCCCTAGCGTGCACTTTGACTATGTAGGTTCCCTAGCGGGCACTTGGACTATATAGGTTCCCTATGGGCACTTGGACTATCTAGGTTCCCTAACTGGCACTTGGAATATGTAGGTTCCCTATCGGGCACTTGGACTATGTAGGTTTCTCAGCGGGCACTTGGACTATGTAGGTTCCCTAATGGGCACTTGGAATATGTAGGTTCCCTATCGGGCACTTGGACTATGTAGGTTCCTCAGCGGGCACTTGGACTATGTAGGTTCCCTATCGGGCATTGGACTATGTAGGTTAACTAGCGGACACTTTGACAATCTAGGTTACCTAGCGGGCACTTGAACTATGTACATACCCTAGCGGGCACTTGGACTATCTATGTTACCTAGCGGGCACTCGGACTATGTACATCCCCTAGTGGTAACTTGGACTATCTAGGTTAACTAGAGGGCACTTAGATGATCTAGGTTAACTAGCGGGCACGTCGACTATCTAGGTTAACTAGCGGGTTCTTGGACTATGTAGGTTAACTAGCGGGCACTTGGACTATCTTGGTTAACTAGCTGACCTTGGATTATGTAGGTTAACTAGCAGGCACTTGGACTATCTAGGTTAACTAGCTGACCTTGGACTATGTAAGTTAACTAGCGGGCACTTGGACTATCTAGGTTAACTAGCTGACCTTGGACTATGTAGGTTAACTATCGGGCACTTCGACGATCTAGGTTAACTAGCGGGCACTTGGACTATCTAGGTTAACTAGCGGGCACTTGGACTATCAAGATTAACTAGCGGGCCCTTGGACTATCTAGGTTTACTAGCGGGCACTTGCACTATCTAGGTTAAGTAGCAAGCAATTGGACTATGTAGTTTCCCTAGCGGGCATTTGGATTATTTAGGTTACTTAGTGGGCACTTGGACTATGTAGGTTACCAGCGGGCACGTGGACTATCTAGGTTAACGAACGTGCACTTGTACTATGTAGGTAACCTAGCGGGCACTTGGACTGTCTAGGTTAACGAACGGGCACTTGGACTATTTAGGTTAACTAGCGGACACTCCGACTATCTAGGTTAGCTAACGGGCAATTGGACTATCTAGGTTACCTAGTGGGCACTTGGAATATGTAGGTTCCCTAGCGGGCACTTGGACTATTTAGGTTACCTAGCAGGCACTTTGATTATCTAGGTTAACTAACGGGCATTTGGACTATGTAGGTTGCCTAGCGAGCACTTGGACTATGTAGGTTCCCTAGCGAGCACTTGGACTATGTAGGTACCCTATCGGGTACTTGGACTGCCTAGGTTAACTAGCAGGCAATTGGACTGTCTAGGTTACCAAGTGGGCACAGGGACTATGTAGTTTACCTAGCAGGCACTTGGACTATGTAGGTTAACTAGCGGGCCCTTGGACTATCTAGGTTACCTAGCGGGCACTTGGACTATGTAGGTTAACTACCGGGCACTTGCACCATCTAGGTTACCTAGCGGGCACTTGGACTATGTACGTTCCCTAGCGGGCACTTGGACTATCTATGTTAACTAGCGGGCACTTGGACTATGTAGGCTAACTAGGGGACACTTGCACTATTTAGGTTACCTAGCGGCACTTCGACTATCTAGCTTAACTAGCGGGCACTTGCACAATGCAGGTTCCCTAGCGGGAACTTTCACTATGTAGGTTCCCTAGCGGGCACTTGGACTGTATAGGTTCCCTAATGGGCACTTGGACTATGTAGGTTCCTCCGCGGGTACTTGGACTCTGTAGGTTCCCTATCAGGCACTTGGACTATGTAGGTTAACTAGCGGGCACTTGGATGATCTAGGTTAACTAGCGGGCACTTGGACTATCTAGGTTAACTAGCGGGCACTTGGACTATCTAGTTTAATTAGGGGGCACTTATACAATGCAGGTTCCCTAGCGGGCACTTTGACTATGTAGGTTCCCTAGCGGGCACTTGGACTATATAGGTTCCCTATGGGCACTTGGACTATCTAGGTTCCCTAACGGGCACTTGGAATATGTAGGTTCCCTATCGGGCACTTGGACTATGTAGGTTCCTCAGCGGGTCCTTGTACTATGTAGATTCCCTAGCGGCCATTTGGACTACCTAGGTTTCCTAGGGGGCACTTAGACTCTGAATCTTCCCTAGCGGGCAATTGAACTATGTATGTTCCTTACGGACACTTGAACTATGTAAGTTAACTACCGGGCACTTGGACTATGTAGGTTAACTAGCGGGCCCTTGGACTATCTAGGTTACCTAGCGGGCACTTGGACTATGTAGGTTCCCTATGGGCACTTGGACTATCTAGGTTCCCTAACGGGCACTTGGAATATGTAGTTTCCCTATCGGGCACTTGGACTATGTAGGTTCCTCAGCGGGCACTTGGACTATGTAGGTTCCCTAACGGGCACTTGGAATATGTAGGTTCCCTATCACGCACTTTGACTATGTAGGTTCGTCAGCGGGCACTTGGACTATGTAGGTTACCGAGCGGGCACTTGGACTATCTAGGTTAACTAGCAGGCACTTGGATTATCTAGGTTAACTAATGGGGACTTGGACTACGTATGTTCCAGTGCGGGCACTTGGACTACCTAGGTTCCCTAAAGGGCACTTGGACTATCTAGGTTACCTAGCGGGCACTTGGACTATGTAGGTTAACTAGCGGACAATTGGACGATCTAGGTTAACTAGCGGGTACTTGGACTATCTAGGTTAACTAGCGGTCCCTTGGACAATAGGTTAGCTAGCGGACACTTGCACTATTTAGGTTAACTAGTGGGCCCATTGACTATGTAGGTCAACTAGTGGGCACTTGGACGATAGAGGTTAACTAGCGGGTACTTGGACGATATAGGTTAACTAGCGGGCACTTGGATTATCTAGGTTACCTAGCGGGCACTTGGACTGTCTAGGTTAACGAACGGTCACTTGGACTATGTAGGTTAACTAGCGGACACTCCGACTATCTAGGTTAGCTAACGGGCAATTGGACTATCTAGGTTACCTAGCGGGCACTTTGAATATGTAGGTTCCCTAGTGGGCACTTGGACTATTTAGGTTACCTAGCAGGCACTTTGACTATCTAGGTTAAGTAACGGGCATTTGGACAATATAGGTTTCCTAGCGAGCACATGGACTATGTCGGTTCCCTATCGGGTACTTGGACTGTCTAGGTTAACTAGCGGGCAATTGGACTGTCTAGGTTACCAAGTGGGCACAGGGACTATGTAGTTTACCTAGCAGGCACTTGGACAATGTAGGTTAACTAGCGGGCCCTTGTACTATATAGGTTACCTAGCAGGCACTTGGACTATGTAGGTTAACTACCGGGCACTTGCACCATCTAGTTTACCTAGCGGGCACTTGGACTATGTACGTTCCCTAGCGGGCCCTTGGACTATCTATGTTAACTAGCGGGCACTTGGACTATGTTGGTTAACTAGGGGACACTTGCACTATGTAGGTTACCTAGCGGCACTTCAACTATCTAGCTTAACTAGCGGGCACTTGCACAATGCAGGTTCCCTAGCGGGCACTTGACTATGTAGGTTCCCTAGCAGGCATTTGGACTGCATAGGTTCCCTAACGGGCACTTGGACAATGTAAGTTCCCTATCAGGCACTTGGACTATGTAGGTTGACTAGCGGGCACTTAGATGATCAAGGTTAACTAGAGGGCACTTGGACTATCTAGGTTAACTAGCGGGTACTTGGACTATCTAGGTTAATTAGCGGGCACTTATACAATGCAGGTTCCCTAGCGGGCACTTTGACTATGTAGGTTCCCTAGCGGGCACTTGGACTATATAGGTTCCCTACAGGCACTTGGACTATCTAGGTTCCCTAACGGGCACTTGGAATATGTAGGTTCCCTATCGGGCACTTGAACTATGTAGGTTACAGCGGGCCCTTGGACTATGTAGATTCCCTAGCGGGCATTTGGACTACCTAGGTTCCCTAGGGGGCACTTAGACTCTGTATGTTCCTTAGCGGACAATTGAACTATGTATGTTCCTTAGGGACACTTGAACTATGTAAGTTAACTACCGGGCACTTGGAATATGTAGGTTAACTAGCGGGCCCTTGGACTATCTAGGTTACCTAGCGGGCACTTGGACAATGTAGGTCAACTACCGGGCACTTGCACCATCTAGGTTACCTAACGGGCACTTGGACTATGTACGTTCCCTAACGGGCACTTGGACTATCTATGTTAACTAGCGGGCACTTGGACTATGTAGGTTAAATAGGGGACACTTGCACTATGTAGGTTACCTAGCGGCACTTCGACTATCTAGCTTAACTAGCGGGCACTTGAACAATGCAGGTTCCCTAGCGGGCACTTTGACTATGTAGGTTCCCTAGCGGGCAATTGGACTATATAGGTTCCCTACGGGCACTTGGACTATGTAAGTTCCCTAACGGGCACTTGGAATATGTAGGTTCCCTACCGAGCACTTGGACTATGTAGGTTCCTCAGCGGGTACTTTGATTATGTAGGTTCCCTAGCGGGCACTTGGACTGTATAGGTTCCCTAACGGGCACTTGGACTATGAGGTTCCTCCGCGGGCACTTGGACTATGTAGGTTCCCTATCAGGCACTTGGACTATGTAGGTTAACTAGCGGGCACTTGGATGATCAAGGTTAACTAGCGGGCACTTGGACTATCTAGGTTAACTAGCGGGCACTTGGACTATCTAGGTTAATTAGCGGGCACTTAAACAATGCAGGTTCCCTAGCGGGCACTTTGACAATGTAGGTTCCCTAGCGGGCACTTGGACTATATAGGTTCCCTACGGGCACTTGGACTATCTAGGTTCCCTAACGGGCACTTGGAATATGTAGTTTCCCTATCGGGCACTTGGACTATGTAGGTTCCTCAGCGGGCACTTGGCCTATGTAGGTTCCCTAATGGGCACTTGGAATATGTAGTTTCCCTATCGGGCACTTTGACTATGTAGGTTCGTCAGCGGGCACTTGGACTATGTAGGTTACCTAGTGGGCACTTGGACTATCTAGGTTAACTAGCGGGCACTTGGACGATCTAGGTTAACTAGCGGGTACTTGGACTATCTAGGTTAATTAGCGGTCCCTGGGACAATAGGTTAACTAGCGGACACTTGCACTATGTAGGTTAACTATCGGGCCCATTGACTATGTAGATTAACTAGTGGGCACTTGGACGATCTAGGTTAACTAGCGAGCACTTGGACGATATAGGTTAACTAGCGGGCACTTGGATTATCTAGGTTACCTAGCGGGCACTTGGACTGTCTAGGTTAACGAACGGTCACTTGGACTATGTAGGTTACCTAGCGGACACTCCGACTATCTAGGTTAGCTAACGGGCAATTGGACTATCTAGGTTACCTAGCGGGCACTTGGAATATGTAGGTTCCCTAGCGGGCACTTGGACTATTTAGGTTACCTAGCAGGCACTTTGACTATCTAGGTTAACTAACGGGCATTTGGACTATGTAGGTTGCCTAGCGAGCACTTGGACTATGTAGGTTCCCTAGCGAGCACTTGGACTATGTAGGTTACCTATCGGGTACTTGGACTGTCTAGGTTAACTAGCGGGCAATTGGACTGTCTAGGTTACCAAGTGGGCACAGGGACTATATAGTTTACCTAGCAGGCACTTGGACAATGTAGGTTAACATGCGGGCCCTTGGACTATCTAGGTTACCTAGCGGGCACTTGGACTATCTAGGTTAATTAGCGGGCACTTATACAATGCAGGTTCCCTAGCGGGCACTTTGACTATGTAGGTTCCCTAGCGGGCACTTGGAATATGTAGTTTCCCTATCGGGCACGTGGACTATGTAGGTTCCTCAGCGGGCACTTGGACTATGTAGGTTCCCTAATGGGCACTTAGAATATGTAGTATCCCTATCGGGCACTTTGACTATGTAGGTACGTCAGCGGGCACTTGGACTATGTAGGTTACCTAGAGGGCACTTGGACTATCTAGGTTAACTAGCAGGCACTTGGATTATCTAGGTTAACTAATGGGGACTTGGACTATGTATGTTCCAGTGCGGGCACTTGGACTATCTAGGTTCCCTAAAGGGCACTTGGACTATCTAGGTTACCTAGCGGGCACTTGGACTATGTAGGTTAACTAGCGGACAATTGGACGATCTAGGTTAACTAGCGGGTACTTGGACTATCTAGGTTAATTAGCGGTCCCTTGGACAATAGGTTAACTAGCGGACACTTGCACTATGTAGGTTAACTAGCGGGCCCATTGACTATGTAGATTAACTAGTGGGCACTTGGACGATCTAGGTTAACTAGCGGGTACTTGGACGATATAGGTTAACTAGCGGGCACTTGGATTATCTAGGTTACCTAGCGGGCACTTGGACTGTCTAGGTTAACGAACGGGCACTTGGACTATGTAGGTTAACTAGCGGACACTCCGACTATCTAGGTTAGCTAACGGGCAATTGGACTATCTAGGTTACCTAGCGGGCACTTGGAATATGTAGGTTCCCTAGCGGGCACTTGGACTATTTAGGTTACCTAGCAGGCACTTTGACTATCTAGGTTAAGTAACGGGCATTTGGACTATGTAGGTTGCCTAGCGAGCACTTGGACTATGTAGGTTCCCTAGCGAGCACTTGGACTATGTAGGTTCCCTATCGGGTACTTGGACTGTCTTGGTTAACTAGCGGGCACAGGGACTATGTAGTTTACCAGCAGGCACTTGGACAATGTAGATTAACTTGCGGGCCCTTGGACTATCTAGGTTACCTAGCAGGCACTTGGACTATGTAGGTTAACTACCGGGCACTTGTACCACCTAGTTTACCTAGCGGGCACTTGGACTATGTACGTTCCCTAGCGGGCACTTGGACTATCTATGTTAACTAGCGGGCACTTGGACTATGTAGGTTAACTAGGAGACACATGCACTATGTAGGTTACCTAGCGGCACTTCGACTATCTAGCTTAACTAGCGGGCACTTGCACAATGCAGGTTCCCTAGCGGGCACTTTGACTATGTAGGTTCCCTAGCGGGCACTTGGACTGTATAGGTTCCCTAACGGGCACTTGGACTATGTAGGTTCCTCAGCGGGCACTTGGACTATGTAGGTTCCCTATCAGGCACTTGGACTATGTAGGTTAACTAGCGGGTACTTGGATGATCAAGGTTAACTAGCGGGCACATGGACTATCTAGGTTAACTAGCAGGCACTTGGACTATCTAAGTTAATTAGCGGGCACTTATACAATGCAGGTTCCCTAGCGGGCACTTGGACTATGTAGGTTCCCTAGCGGGCACTTGGACTATATAGGTTCCCTACGGGCACTTGGACTATCTAGGTTCCCTAACGGGCACTTGGAATATGTAGGTTCCCTATCGGGCACTTGGACTATGTAAGTTCCTCAGCGGGCACTTGGACTATGTAGGTTCCCTAACGGGCACTTGGAATATGTAGGTTCCATATCGGGCACTTTGACTATGTAGGTTCGTCAGCAGGCACTTGGACTATGTAGGTTACCTAGCGGGCACTTGGATTATCTAGGTTAATTAGCAGGCACTTGGATTATCTAGGTTACCTAATGGGGACTTGGACTATGTATGTTCCAGTGCGGGCACTTGGACTATCTAGGTTCCCTAAAGGGCACTTGGACTATCTAGGTTACCTAGCGGGCACTTGGACTATGTAGATTAACTAGCGGACAATTGGACGATCTAGGTTAACTAGCGGGTACTTGGACTATCTAGGTTAACTAGCGGTCCCTTGGACAATAGGTTAACTAGCGGACACTTGCACTATGTAGGTTAACTAGTGGGGCCATTGACTATGTAGGTTAACTAGTGGGCACTTGGACTATCTAGGTTAACTAGCGGGCAAGTGGACGATATAGGTTAACTAGCAGGCACTTGTATTATCTAGGTTACCTAGCGGGCACTTGGACTATGTACGTTCCCTAGCGGGCATTTGGACTATATAAATAACCTAGCGGGCACTTAGACTCTGTAGGTTACCTAGCGGGCACTTGGACTATCTAGGTTAACGAACGGGCACTTGGACTATGTAGGTTAACTAGCGGGCACTTGGACTATCTAGGTTAACTAGCTGACCTTGGACTACGTAGGTTAACTATCGGGCACTTCGACTATCTAGGTTAACTAGCGGGCACTTGGACTATCTAGGTTAACTAGCGTTCACTTGCACAATGCCGGTTCCCTAGCGGGCACTGTGACTATGTAAGTTCCCTACGGGCATTTCGACTATCTAGGTTAACTAGCGGGCACTTGGACTATCTAGGTTAATTAGCGGGCACTTGTAAAATGCAGGTTCCCTAGCGGGCACTTTGACTATGTAGGTTCCCTAGCGGGCACTTGGACTATATAGGTTCCCTATGGGCACTTGGACTATCTAGGTTCCCTAACTGGCAATTGGAATATGTAGGTTCCCTATTGGGCACTTGGACTATGTAGGTTCCTCAGCGGGCACTTGGACTATGTATGTTCCCTAACGGGCACTTGGAATTTGTAGGTTCCCTATCGGGCACTTGGACTATGTAGGTTCCTCAGCGGGCACTTGGACTATGTAGGTTCCCTATCGGGCATTGGACTATGTAGGTTAACTAGCGGACACATGGACAATCTAGGTTACCTAGCGGGCACTTGAACTATGTACATACCCTAGCGGGCACTTGGACTATCTTGGATACCTAGCGGGCACTTGGACTATGTACGTCCCCTAGCGGGAACTTGGACTATCTAGGTTAACTAGAGGGCACTTAGACGATCTAGGTTAACTAGCGGGCACTTGGACTATCTAGGTTAACTAGCGGGAACTTGGATAATCTAGATTAACTAGCGGGCCCTTGGACTATCTAGGTTTACTAGCGGGCAATTGGATTATCTAGGTTAACTAGCGGGCACTTAGACAATCTAGGTTAACTAGCGGGCACTTGGACTATCTATGTTAACTAGCGGGCACTTGGACTATGTAGGTTCCTCCGCGGGCACTAGGACTATGTAGGTTACCTATCAGCCTCTTGGACTATGTAGGTTAACTAGCGGGCACTTGGATGATCAAGGTTAACTAGCGGGCACTTGGACTATCTAGGTTAACTAGCGGGCACTTGGACTATCTAGGTTAATTAGCGGGCACTTATACAATGCAGGTTCCCTAGCGGGCACTTTGACTATGTAGGTTCCCTAGCGGGCACTTGGACTATATAGGTTCCCTATGGGCACTTGGACTATCTATGTTCCCTAACGGGCACTTGGAATATGTAGGTTCCCTATCGGGCACTTGGACTATGTAGGTTCCTCAGCGCGCACTTAGACTATGTAGGTTACCTAGCGGGGACTTGGACTATCTAGGTTAACTAGCAGGCACTTGTATTATCGAAGTTAACTAATGGGGATTTGGACTATGTATGTTCCAGTGCGGGCACTTGGACTATCTAGGTTCCCTAAAGGGCACTTGGACTATCTAGGTTACCTAGCGGGGACTTGGACTATGTAGGTTAACTAGCGGACAATTGGACGATCTAGGTTAACTAGCGGGTACTTGGACTATCTAGGGTAACTAGCGGGCAAGTGGACGATATAGGTTAACTAGCAGGCACTTGGATTATCTAGGTTACCTAGCGGGCACTTGGACTATGTACGTTCCCTAGCGGGCATTTGGACTACATAGATAACCTAGCGGGCACTTAGACTCTGTAGGTTACCTAGCGGGCACTTGGACTATCTAGGTTAACGAACGGGCACTTGGACTATGTAGGTTAACTAGCGGGCACTTGGACTATCTAGGTTAACTAGCTGACCTTGGACTACGTAGGTTAACTATCGGGCACTTCGACTATCTAGGTTAACTAGCGGGCACTTGGACTATCTAGGTTAACTAGCGTTCACTTGCACAATGCCGGTTCCCTAGCGGGCACTGTGACTATGTAAGTTCCCTACGGGCATTTGGACTATCTAGGTTAACTAGCGGGCACTTGGACTATCTAGGTTAATTAGCGGGCACTTGTAAAATGCAGGTTCCCTAGCGGGCACTTTGACTATGTAGGTTCCCTAGCGGGCACTTGGACTATATAGGTTCCCTATGGGCACTTGGACTATCTAGGTTCCCTAACTGGCACTTGGAATATGTAGGTTCCCTATCGGGCACTTGGACTATGTAGGTTCCTCAGCGGGCACTTGGACTATGTATGTTCCCTAACGGGCACTTGGAATTTGTAGGTTCCCTATCGGGCACTTGGACTATGTAGGTTCCTCAGCGGGCACTTGGACTATGTAGGTTCCCTATCAGGCATTGGATTATGTAGGTTAACTAGCGGACACTTGGACAATCTAGGTTACCTAGCGGGCACTTGAACTATGTACATACCCTAGCGGGCACTTGGACTATCTTGGATACCTAGCGGGCACTTGGACTATGTACGTCCCCTAGCGGGAACTTGGACTATCTAGGTTAACTAGAGGGCACTTAGACGATCTAGGTTAACTAGCGGGCACTTGGACTATCTAGGTTAACTAGCGGGAACTTGGATAATCTAGATTAACTAGCGGGCCCTTGGACTATCTAGGTTTACTAGCGGGCAATTGGATTATCTAGGTTAACTAGCGGGCACTTAGACAATCTAGGTTAACTAGCGGGCACTTGGACTATCTATGTTAACTAGCGGGCACTTGGACTATGTAGGTTCCCTATCAGCCTCTTGGACTATGTAGGTTAACTAGCGGGCACTTGGATGATCAAGGTTAACTAGCGGGCACTTTGGACTATCTAGGTTAACTAGCGGGCACTTGGACTATCAAGGTTAACTAGCGGGCACTTGGACTATCTAGGTTAATTAGCGGGCACTTATACAATGCAGGTTCCCTAGCGGGCACTTGACTATGTAGGTTCCCTAGCGGGCACTTGGACTATATAGGTTCCCTATGGGCACTTGGACTATCTATGTTCCCTAACGGGCACTTGGAATATGTAGGTTCCCTATCGGGCACTTGGACTATGTAGGTTCCTCAGCGGGCACTTAGACTATGTAGGTTACCTAGCGGGGACTTGGACTATCTAGGTTAACTAGCAGGCACTTGTATTATCGAAGTTAACTAATGGGGATTTGGACTATGTATGTTCCAGTGCGGGCACTTGGACTATCTAGGTTCCCTAAAGGGCACTTGGACTATCTAGGTTATCTAGCGGGGACTTGGACTATGTAGGTTAACTAGCGGACAATTGGACGATCTAGGTTACCTAGCGGGTACTTGGACTATCTAGGTTAACTAGCGGTCCCTTGGACAATAGGTTAACTAGCGGACACTTGCACTATGTAGGTTAACTAGGGGGCCCATTGACTATGTAGGTTAACTAGTGGGCACTTGGACGATCTAGGTTAACTAGCGGGCACTTGGACGATATAGATTAACTAGCGGGCACTTGGATTATCTAGGTTGCCTAGCGGGCACTTGGACTATGTACGTTCCCTAGCGGGCATTTGGACTATATAGATAACCTAGCGGGCACTTAGACTTTGTACGTTACCTAGCGGGCACTTGGACTATCTAGGTTAATGAACGGGCACTTGGACTATGTAGGTTAATTAGCGGGCACTTGGACTATCTTGGTTAACTAGCTGACCTTGGACTATGTAGGTTAACTATCGGGCACTTCGACTATCTAGGTTAACTAGCGGGCACTTGGACTATCTAGGTTAACTAGCGTTCACTTGCACAATGCAGGTTCCCTAGCGGGCAATTTGACTATGTAAGTTCCCTAGCGGGCATTTGGACTATGTAGGTTAACTAGCGGGCACTTGGACTATGTAGGTTAAATAGCGGCCACTTTGACTATCTAGGTTAATTAGCGGGCACTTATACAATGCAGGTTCCCTAGCGGGCACTTTGACTATGTAGGTTCCCTAGCGGGCACTTGGACTATATAGGTTCCCTATGGGCACTTGGACTATCTAGGTTCCCTAACGGTCACTTGGAATATGTAGGTTCCCTATCGGGCACTTGGACTATGTAGGTTCCTCAGCGGGCACTTGGACTATGTAGGTTCCCTAACGGGCACTTGGAACATCTAGGTTCCCTATCGGGCACATGGACTATGTAGGTTAACTAGCGGACACTTGTACAATCTAGGTTCTCTAGCGGGCACTTGGACTATATAGGTTCCCTACGGGCACTTGGACTATCTAGGTTCCCTAACGGGCACTTGGAATATGTAGGTTCCCTATCGGGCACTTGGACTATGTAGGTTCCTCAGCGGGCACTTGGACTATCTAGGTTCCCTAACGGGCACTTGGAATATGTAGGTTCCCTATCGGGCCCTTGGACTATGTAGGTTCGTCAGCGGGCACTTGGACTATGTAGGTTACCTAGCGGGCACTTCGTCTATCTAGGTTAACTAGCAGGCACTTGGATTATCTAGGTTAACTAATGGGGACTTGGACTATGTATGTTCCAGTGCGGGCACTTGGACTATCTAGGTTCCCTAAAGGGCACTTGGACTATCTACGTTACCTAGCGGGCACTTGGAATATGTAGGTTAACTAGCGGACAATTGGACGATCTAGGTTAACTAGCGGGTACTTGGACTATCTAGGTTAACTAGCGGTCCCTTGGACAATAGGTTAACTAGCGGACACTTGCACTATGTAGGTTAACTAGTGAGGCCATTGACAATGTAGGTTAACTATTGGGCACTTGGACTATCTAGGTTAACTAGCGGGCACTTGGACGATATAGGTTAACTAGCGGGCACTTGGATTATCTAGGTTACCTAGCGGGCACTTGGACTATGTACGTTCCCTAGCGGGCATTTGGACTATATAGATAAACTAGCGGGCACTTAGACTCTGTAGGTTACCTAGCGGGCACTTGGACTATCTAGGTTAACGAACGGGCACTTGGACTATGTAAGTTAACGAACGGGCACTTGGACTATGTAGGTTAACTAGCGGGCACTTGGACTATCTAGGTTAACTAGCTGACCTTGGACTATGTAGGTTAACTATCGGGCACTTCGACTATCTAGGTTAACTAGCGGGCTCTTGGACTATCTAGGTTAACTAGGGTTCACTTGCACAACGCAGGTTCCCTAGCGGGCACTGTGACTATGTAAATTCCCTACGGGCATTTGGACTATCTAGGTTAACTAGCGGGCACTTGGACTATCTAGGTTAATTAGCGGACACTTGTACAATGCAGGTTCCCTAGTGGGCACTTTGACTATGTAGGTTCCCTAGCGGGCACTTGGACTATATAGGTTCCCTATGGACACTTGGACTATCTAGGTTCCCTAACTGGCACTTGGAATATGTAGGTTCCCTATCGGGCACTTGGACTATGTAGGTTCCTCAGCGGACACTTGGACTATGTAGGTTCCCTAACGGGCACTTGGACTATGTAGGTTCCCTATCGGGCATTGGACTATGTAGGTTCGTCAGCGGGCACTTGGACTATGTAGGTTACCTAGCGGGCACTTCGTCTATCTAGGTTACCTAGCGGGCACTTCGTCTATCTAGGTTAACTAGCAGGCACTTGGATTATCTAGGTTAACTAATGGGGACTTGGACTATGTATGTTCCAGTGCGGGCACTTGGACTATCTAGGTTCCCTAAAGGGCACTTGGACTATCTACGTTACCTAGCGGGCACTTGGAATATGTAGGTTAACTAGCGGACAATTGGACGATCTAGGTTAACTAGCGGGTACTTGGACTATCTAGGTTAACTAGCGGTCCCTTGGACAATAGGTTAACTAGCGGACACTTGCACTATGTAGGTTAACTAGTGAGGCCATTGACTATGTAGGTTAACTAGTGGGCACTTGGACTATCTAGGTTAACTAGCGGGCACTTGGACGATATAGGTTAACTAGCGGGCACTTGGATTATCTAGGTTACCTAGCGGGCAGTTGGACTATGTACGTTCCCTAGCGGGCATTTGGACTATATAGATAAACTAGCGGGCACTTAGACTCTGTAGGTTACCTAGCGGGCACTTGGACTATCTAGGTTAACGAACGGGCACTTGGACTATGTAGGTTAACGAACGGGCACTTGGACTATGTAGGTTAACTAGCGGGCACTTGGACTATCTAGGTTAACTAGCTGACCTTGGACTATGTAGGTTAACTATCGGGCACTTCGACTATCTAGGTTAACTAGCGGGCTCTTGGACTATCTAGGTTAACTAGGGTTCACTTGCACAACGCAGGTTCCCTAGCGGGCACTGTGACTATGTAAGTTCCCTACGGGCATTTCGACTATCTAGGTTAACTAGCGGGCACTTGGACTATCTAGGTTAATTAGCGGGCACTTGTACAATGCAGGTTCCCTAGCGGGCACTTTGACTATGTAGGTTCCCTAGCGGGCACTTGGACTATATAGGTTCCCTATGGGCACTTGGACTATCTAGGTTCCCTAACTGGCACATGGAATATGTAGGTTCCCTATCGGGCACTTGGACTATGTAGGTTCCTCAGCGGACACTTGGACTATGTAGGTTCCCTAACGGGCACTTGGACTATGTAGGTTCCCTATCGGGCATTGGACTATGTAGGTTAACTAGCGGACACTTGGACAATCTAGGTTACCTAGCGGGCACTTGAACTATGTACATTCCCTAGCGGGCACTTGGACTATCTAGGTTACCTAGCGGGCACTTGGACTATGTACGTCCCCTAGCGGGAACTTGGACTATCTAGGTTAACTAGAGGGCACTTAGACGATCTAGGTTAACTAGCGGGCACTTGGACTATCTAGGTTAACTAGCGGGCACTTGGATAATCTAGATTAACTAGCGGGCCCTTGCACTATCTATGTTTACTAGCGGGCAATTGGATTATCTAGGTTAACTAGTGGGCACTTAGACGATCTAGGTTAACTAGCGGGCACTTGGACTATCTATGTTAACTAGCGGGGACTTGGACTATGTAGGTTACTCCGCGGGCACTTGGACTATGTAGGTTCCCTATCAGCCTCTTGGACTATGTAGGTTAACTAGCGGACACTTGGACAATCTAGGTTCTCTAGCGGGCACTTGGACTATATAGGTTCCCTACGGGCAATTGGACTATCTATGTTCCCTAACGGGCACTTGGAATATGTAGGTTCCCTATCGGGCACTTGGACTATGTAGGTTCCTCAGCGGGCACTTGGAATATGTAGGTTATGTAGCGGTCACTTGGACTATCTAGGTTAACTAGCAGGCACTTGGATTATCTAGGTTAACTAATGGGGACTTGGGCTATGTATGTTCCAGTGCGGGCACTTGGACTATCTAGGTTCCCTAAAGGGCACTTGGACTATCTAGGTTACCTAGCGGGGACTTGGACTATGTAGGTTAACTAGCGGACAATTGGACGATCTAGGTTAACTAGCGGGTACTTGGACTATCTAGGTTAACTAGCGGTCCCTTGGACAATAGGTTAACTAGCGGACACTTGCACTATGTAGGTTAACTAGCGGGCCCATTGACTATGTAGGTTAACTAGTGGTCACTTGGACGATCTAGGTTAACTAGCGGGCACTTGGACGATATAGATTAACTAGCGGGCACTTGGATTATCTAGGTTACCTAGCGGGCACTTGGACTATATACGTTCCCTAGCGGGCATTTGGACTATATAGATAACCTAGCGGGCACTTAGACTTTGTAGGTTACCTAGCGGGCACTTGGACTATCTAGGTTAACGAACGGGCACTTGGACTATGTAGGTTAACTAGCGGGCACTTGGACTATCTAGGTTAACTAGCTGACCTTGGACTATGTAGGTTAACTATCGGGCACTTCGACTATCTTAGTTAACTAGCGGGCACTTGGACTATCTAGGTTAACTAGCGTTCACTTGCACAATGCAGGTTCCCTAGCGGGCACTTTGACTATGTAAGTTCCCTAGCGTGCATTTGGACTATGTAGGTTAACTAGCGGGCACTTGGACTATCTAGGTTAAATAGCGGGCACTTGGACTATCTATGTTAAGTAGCGAGCACTTGGACTATCTAGGTAAACTAGCGGGCATTTGGACTATTAGGGTCCCTAGCGGGCATTTGGACTATATTGATAACGTAGCGGGCACTTGGACTATGTAGGTAAACGAACAGGCACTTGGACTATGTAGGTAACCTAGTGGTCACTTGAACTGTCTAGGTTACCTAGCGGGCACTTAGAGTATGTAGGTTAACTAGGGGGCACTTGGACTACGTAGGTTAACTAGCGGGCCCTTGGACGATGTAGGTTAACTAGCGGGCCCTTGGACTATGTAGGTTAACTGGCGGGCCCATGGACTATGTAGGTTAACTAGCGGGCACTTGGACGATCTAGGTTAACTAGCGGATACTTGGACTATGTAGGTTAACTTTCGGGCCCTTAGACTATGTAGATTAACTAGAGGCACTTGGACTATGTAGGTTAACTAGCGGGCACTTGGACTATCTAGGTTACTTAGCTGGCACTTGGACTATGTATGTTCCAGAGCGGGCACTTGGACTATGTAGGTTCCCTAGCAGGCACTTGGACTATGTAGGTTCCCTAGCGGGCACTTGTACTGTGTAGGTTAACTAGCGGACACTTGGATGATCTAGGTTAACTAGCCGGTACTTGGACTATGTAGGTTAACAAGCGGTCCCTTGAACTATGTAGATTAACTAGCGGCACTTGGACTATCTACGTTAACTAGCGGGCCCTTGGACTATGTAGATTCCCTAGCGGGCACTTGAACTGTCTAGGTTACCTAGCGGGCACTTAGACTCTGTATGTTCCCTAGCAGGCACTTGGACTATATATGTTCCTTACGGACACTTTAACTATGTAAGTTAACTAACGGGCACTTGGACTATGTAGGTTAACTAGCGCGCCCTTGTACTATCTAGGTAACTAGCGGACACTTGGACTATGTAGGTTAACTACCGGGCACTTGGACTATGTAGGTTAACTAGGGGACACTTGCACTATATAGGTTACCTAACGGCACTTGGACTATCTAGGTTAACTAGCGGGCACTTGGACTATCTGGGTTAACTATCGTGCACTTGGACTATGTAGGTTCCTTAGCGGGAACTTGGATATCTAGTTTACCTAGCGGGCACTTGGACTATGTAGGTTAACTAGCGGGCCCTTGGACTATCTAGGTTACATAGCTGGAACTTGGACAATATAGGTTACCTTGCGGGCACTTGGACTATGTAGGTTAACCGAGGCACTTGGACGATCTAGGTTAAATAGTGGGTCCTTGGACTATGTAGGTTAACGAACGGGCATTTGGACTATGTAGGTTCCCTAGCAGGCACTTGGACTATGTAGGTTACCTAGTGGGTACTTGGACTATCTAGGTTAACGAACGGGCACTTGGACTATCTAGGTTAACTAGCGGTCACTTGGACTATGTAGGTTACCTAGCGGGCACTTGCACTATCTAGGTTACCTAGAGGGCACTTGGACTATGTAGGTTAATTAGCGGGCATTTGGAATATATAGGTAACTTAGCGGGCACTTGGACAGTCCCGGTTACCTAGCTTGCACTTGGACTTCTAGGTTAACCAATGGGCACTTGGACTATGTATGTTGCATAGCGGGCAATTGGATTATCTAGGTTAGGTAACGGGCACTTGGACTATCTAGGTTACCTAGCGGGAACTTGGACTATTTAGGTTTCCTAGCGGGCACTTGGACTATCTAGGTTACCTAACGGGCACTTGGACTATCTTGATTTCTTAGCGGGCACTTGGACTATATAGGTTACCTAGCGGGCCCTTGGACTATGTAGGTTACCTAGCAGGCACTTGGACTATCTAGGTTAACGAAATGGCACTTGGACTATGTAGGTTACCTAGCGGGCACTTGGATTATCTAGGTTAGCTAAAAGAAACTTGGAATATCTAGGTTACCTAGCGGGCACTTGGACTATGGAGGTTACCTTGCAGGGACTTGTACTATCTAGGTTACCTAACGGGAACTTGGACTATGTAGGTTAACTAGCATACACTTGGAAGATCTAGGTTAACTAGCGGGCACTTGGAATATCTAGGTTAACTAGCGGGGCCTTGGACTATGTAGGTTAACTAGCAGGCACTTGGACTATGTAGGTTAACTAGCGGGCACTTGGACTATCTAGGTTAACTAGCTGACCTTCGACTATGTAGGTTAACTATTGGGCACTTCGACTATCTAAGTTAACTAGCGGGCACTTGGAGTATCTAGGTTAACTAGCGGGCACTTGCACAAAGCAGGTTCCCTAGCGGGCACTTTTACTATGTAGGTTCCCTAGCGGGCACTTGGAATATATAGGTTCCCTACGGGCACTTGGACTATCTAGGTTCCCTAACGGGCACTTGGACTATGTAGGTTCCTCTGCGGGCACTTGGACTATGTAGGTTCCCTATCAGGCACTTGGAATATGTAGGTTAACTATCGGGCACTTGGACTATGTAGGTTAACTAGCGGGCACGTGGACTATCTAGGTTAAGTCGCGGGCACTTGTACAATGCAGGTTCCCTAGCGGGCATTTTGAGTATGTAGGTTCCCTAGCGGGCACTTGGACTATATAAGTTCCCTACGGGCACTTGGACTATCTAGGTTCCCTAACGGGCACTTGGAATATGTAGGTTCCCTATCGGGCACTTGGATTATGTAGGTTCCTCAGCGGGCACTTGGACTATGTAGGTTCCCTATCGGGCATTGGACCATGTATGTGAACTAGCAGGACCTTGGACTATCTAAGTTACCTAGAGGGCACTTGGACTATGTAGTTTAACTAGCGGACACTTGGACAATCTAGGTTACCTAGCGGGCACTTGAACTATGTACATACCTTGGCGGGCACTTGGACTATTTAGGTTACCTAGCGGGCACTTGGACTATGTACGTCCCCTAGCGGGCACTTGGACTATCTAGGTTAACTAGAGGGCCCTTGGACTATGTAGGTTAACTAGCGGGCACTTGGATTATCTAGGTTAACTAGCGGGCACTTAGACGATGTAGGTAAACTAGTGGGCACTTGGACTATCTAGGTTTACTAGCGGGCACTTGGACTATCTAGGTTAACTAGCGGGCACTTGGACTATGTAGTTTCCCTAGTGGGCATTTGGATTATTTAGGTTACCTAGTGGGCACTTGGACTATGTAGGTTACCTAGCAGGCACTTGGACTATCTAGGTTAAGGAAATGGCACTAGGACTATGTAGGTTACCTAGCGGGCACTTGGATTATCTAGGTTAGCTAACAGGAACGTGGAATATCTAGGTTATCTAGCGGGCACTTGGACTATGTAGGTTAACGAACGGGCACTTGGACTATGTAGGTAACCTAGTGGTCACTTGAAATGTCTAGGTTACCTAGCGGGCACTTGGACTATGTAGGTTAACTAGCGGGCACTTGGACTAGCTAGGTTAACTAGCGGGCCCTTGGACGATGTAGGTTAACTAGCGGGCACTTGGACAATGTACGTCCCCTAGCGGGCCCTTGGACTGTGTAAGTTCCCTAGTGGGCACTTGGACTATGTGGGTTTCCTGGCGGGCATTTGGACTATCTAGGTTACCTAACGGGCACTTGGACTATGTAGGATACCTAGCAGGCACTTGGACTATGTAGGATCCCTATCGGGCACTTGGAAAATGTAGGTTAACTAGGAGGCACTAGGACTATGTAGGTTACCAAACGGGCCCTTAGACTATCTAGGTTACCTAGCGAGCATTTGGACTATGTAGGCTCCCTAGCGGTCATTTTGACTATATAGGTTACCTAGCGGGAACTTAGACTTTGTAGGGTACCTAGCGGGCACTTGGACTATCTAGGTTACCTAGCTGGCACTTGAACTATCTACGTTACCTAGCGGGTACTTGGAGTATGTAGGTTACCTACCGGGCTGTTGGACTATCTAGGTTACCATGCGGGCACTTGGACTATCTAGGTTAACTAACGGGCACTTGGACTATGTATGTTCCCTAGCGGGCCCTTGGACTATGTAAGTTCCCTAGCGGGCACTTGGACTATGTGGGTTCCCTTGCGGGCATTTGGACTATCTAGTTTACGTAACGGGCACTTGGACTGTTTGGGTTCCCTAGCGGGCATTTGGACTATCTAGGTTACCTAGCGGGCACTTGGACTATGTACGTTCCCTAGCGGGCACTTGGATTATCTAGGTTACCTAGCGGGCGCTTGGACTATGTACGTTTCCTAGCGGGTACTTGGACTATCTATGTTTTCTAGCGGGCACTTGGACTATGTAGGTTCCCTATCGGGCACTTGGACTAGATAGGTTCCCTAGCGGGCACTTGGTCTATCTAGGTTAACTAGCGGGCACTTGGACTATCTATGTTAAGTAGCGAGCACTTGGACTATCTAGGTAAACTAGCGGGCATTTGGACTATTAGGGTCCCTAGTGGGCATTTGTACTATATTGGTTACCTAGCGGGCACTTGGACTATGTAGGTAAACGAACAGTCACTTGGACTATGTAGGTAACCTAGTGGTCACTTGAACTGTCTAGGTTACCTAGCGGGCACTTGGAGTATGTAGGTTAACTAGGCTGCACTTGGACTACGTAGGTTAACTAGCGGGCCCTTGGACGATGTAGGTTAACTAGCGGGCCCTTTGACTATGTAGGTTAACTAGCGGGCCCTTGGACTATGTAGGTTAACTAGCGGGCACTTGGACGATCTAGCTTAACTAGCGGATACTTGGACTATGTAGGTTAACTTGCGGGCCCTTAGACTATGTAGATTAACTAGAGGCACTTGGAGTATCTACTTTAACTACCGGGCCCTTGGACTATGTAGATTCCCTAGCGGGCACTTGGATTATGTATGTTCCAGAGCGGGCACTTGCACTATCTAGGTTACCTAGCGGGCACTTGGACTATGTAGGTTAATTAGCGGGCATTTGGACTATGTAGGTAACCTAGCGGGCACTTGGACAGTCCCGGTTACCTAGCTTGCACTTGGACTTCTAGGTTAACCAATGGGCACTTGGACTATGTATGTTGCATAGCGGGCAATTGGATTATCTAGGTTAGGTAACGGGCACTTGGACTATCTAGGTTACATAGCGGGCACTTGGACTATCTAGGTTACATAACGGGCACTTGGACTATCTTGATTTCTTAGCGGGCACTTGGATTATATAGGTTACCTAGCGGGCCCTTGGACTATGTAGGTTACCTAGCAGGCACTTGGACTATCTAGGTTAACGAAATGGCACGTGGACTATGTAGGTTACCTAGCGGGCACTTGGATTATCTAGGTTAGCTAACAGAAACTTGGAATATCTAGGTTACCTAGCGGGCACTTGGACTATGGAGGTTACCTTGCGGGGACTTGTACTATCTAGGTTACCTAACGGGAACTTGGACTATGTAGGTTAACTAGCATACACTTGGACGATCTAGGTTAACTAGCGGGCACTTGGAATATCTAGGTTAACTAGCGGGGCCTTGGACTATGTAGGCTACCTAGCAGGCACTTGGACTGTCTAGGTTACCTAGCGGGCACTTGGACTATCTAGGTTAACTAGCGATCACTTGGACTATGTAGGTTACCTAGCGGGCACTTGCACTATCTATGTTACCTAGCGGGCACTTGGACTATCTAGGTTAATTAGCGGGCATTTGGACTATGTAGGTAACCTAGCGGGCACTTGGACACTCCCGGTTACCTAGCTTGCACTTGGACTTCTAGGTTAACCAATGGGCACTTGGACTATGTATGTTGCATAGCGGGCAATTGGATTATCTAGGTTAGGTAACGGGCACTTGGACTATCTAGGTTACATAGCGGGCACTTGGACTATCTAGGTTACCTAACGGGCACTTGGACTATCTTGATTTCTTAGCGGGCACTTAGACTATATAGGTTACCTAGCGGGCCCTTGGACTATGTAGGTTACCTAGCAGGCACTTGGACTATCTAGGTTAACGAAATGGCACTTGGACTATGTTGGTTACCTAGCGGGCACTTGGATTATCTAGGGTAGCTAACAGAAACTTGGAATATCTAGGTTACCTATCGGGCACTTGGACTATGGAGGTTACCTTGCGGGGACTTGTACTATCTAGGTTACCTAACGGGAACTTGGACTATGTAGGTTAACTAGCATACACTTGGACGATCTAGGTTAACTAGCGGGCACTTGGAATATCTAGGTTAACTAGCGGGGCCTTGGACTATGTAGGTTACCTAGCAGGCACTTGGACTGTCTAGGTTACCTAGCGGGCACTTGGACTATCTAGGTTAACTAGCGATCACTTGGACTATGTAGGTTACCTAGCGGGCACTTGCACTATCTATGTTACCTAGCGGGCACTTGGACTATCTAGGTTAATTAGCGGGCATTTGGACTATGTAGGTAACCTAGCGGGCACTTGGACAGTCCCGGTTACCTAGCTTGCACTTGGACTTCTAGGTTAACCAATGGGCACTTGGACTATGTATGTTGCATAGCGGGCAATTGGATTATCTAGGTTATGTAACGGGCACTTGGACTATCTAGGTTACATAGCGGGCACTTGGACTATCTAGGTTACCTAACGGGCACTTGGACTATCTTGATTTCTTAGCGGGCACTTGGACTATATAGGTTACCTAGCGGGCCCTTGGACTATGTAGGTTACCTAGCAGGCACTTGGATTATCTAGGTTAACGAAATGGCACTTGGACTATGTTGGTTACCTAGCGGGCACTTGGATTATCTAGGTTAGCTAACAGAAACTTGGAATATCTAGGTTACCTATCGGGCACTTGGACTATGGAGGTTACCTTGCGGGGACTTGTACTATCTAGGTTACCTAACGGGAACTTGGACTATGTAGGTTAACTAGCATACACTTGGACGATCTAGGTTAACTAGCGGGCACTTGGAATATCTAGGTTAACTAGCGGGGCCTTGGACTATGTAGGTTACCTAGCAGGCACTTGGACTGTCTAGGTTACCTAGCGGGCACTTGGACTATCTAGGTTAACTAGCGGTCACTTGGACTATGTAGGTTACCTAGCGGGCACTTGCACTATCTAGGTTACCTAGCGGGCACTTGGACTATGTGGGTTAATTTGCGGGCATTTGGACTATGTAGGTAACCTAGCGGGCACTTGGACAGTCCCGGTTACCTTGCTTGCACTTGGACTTCTAGGTTAACCAATGGGCACTTGGACTATGTATGTTGCATAGCGGGCAATTGGATTATCTAGGTTAGGTAACGGGCACTTGGACTATCTAGGTTACCTAGCGGGAACTTGGACTATTTAGGTTACCTATCGGGCACTTGGACTATCTAGGATACCTAACGGGCACTTGGACTATCTTGATTTCTTAGCGGGCACTTGGACTATATAGGTTACCTAGCGGGCCCTTGGACTATGTAGGTTACCTAGCAGGCACTTGGATTATCTAGGTTAACGAAATGGCACTTGGACTATGTTGGTTACCTAGCGGGCACTTGGATTATCTAGGTTAGCTAACAGAAACTTGGAATATCTAGGTTACCTATCGGGCACTTGGACTATGGAGGTTACCTTGCGGGGACTTGTACTATCTAGGTTACCTAACGGGAACTTGGACTATGTAGGTTAACTAGCATACACTTGGACGATCTAGGTTAACTAGCGGGCACTTGGAATATCTAGGTTAACTAGCGGGGCCTTGGACTATGTAGGTTACCTAGCAGGCACTTGGACTGTCTAGGTTACCTAGCGGGCACTTGGACTATCTAGGTTAACTAGCGGTCACTTGGACTATGTAGGTTACCTAGCGGGCACTTGCACTATCTAGGTTACCTAGCGGGCACTTGGACTATGTGGGTTAATTTGCGGGCATTTGGACTATGTAGGTAACCTAGCGGGCACTTGGACAGTCCCGGTTACCTTGCTTGCACTTGGACTTCTAGGTTAACCAATGGGCACTTGGATTATGTATGTTGCATAGCGGGCAATTGGATTATCTAGGTTAGGTAACGGGCACTTGGACTATCTAGGTTACCTAGCGGGAACTTGGACTATTTAGGTTACCTATCGGGCACTTGGACTATCTAGGATACCTA
Source organism: Tenrec ecaudatus (assembly GCF_050624435.1). Lineage (NCBI taxonomy): Eukaryota > Metazoa > Chordata > Mammalia > Afrosoricida > Tenrecidae > Tenrec > Tenrec ecaudatus. Next base: position 22,500 of record NW_027459115.1, on the reverse strand, counting down.
ATGGGCACTTGGACTATCTTGATTTCTTAGCGGGCACTTGGACTATATAGGTTACCTAGCGGGCCCTTGGACTATGTAGGCTACCTAGCAGGCACTTGGACTATCTAGGTTAACGAAATGGCACTTGGACTATGTAGGTTACCTAGCGGGCACTTGGATCATCTAGGTTAGCTAACAGAAACTTGGAATATCTAGGTTACCTAGCGGGCACTTGGACTATGGAGGTTACCTTGCGGGGATTTGTACTATCTAGGTTACCTAACGGGAACTTGGACTATGTAGGTTAACTATCATACACTTGGACGATCTAGGTTAACTAGCGGGCACTTGGAATATCTAGGTTAACTAGCGGGGCCTTGGACTATGTAGGTTAACTAGCAGGCACTTGGACTATATAGGTTAACTAGCGGGCACTTGGACTATCTAGGTTCCCTAACTGGCACTTGGAATATGTAGGTTCCCTATCGGGCACTTGGACTATGTAGGTTCCTCAGCGGACACTTGGACTATGTAGGTTCCCTAACGGGCACTTGGACTATGTAGGTTCCCTATCGGGCATTGGACTATGTAGGTTAACTAGCGGACACTTGGACAATCTAGGTTACCTAGCGGGCACTTGAACTATGTACATTCCCTAGCGAGCACTTGGACTATCTAGGTTACCTAGCGGGCACTTGGACTATGTACGTCCCCTAGCGGGAACTTGGACTATCTAGATTAACTAGCGGGCCCTTGCACTATCTATGTTTACTAGCGGACAATTGGATTATCTAGGTTAACTAGTGGGCACTTAGACGATCTAGGTTAACTAGCGGGCACTTGGACTATCTATGTTAACTAGCGGGCACTTGGACTATGTAGGTTACTCCCGGGCACTTGGACTATATAGGTTCCCTATCAGCCTCTTGGACTATGTAGGTTAACTAGCGGACACTTGGACAATCTAGGTTCTCTAGCGGGCACTTGGACTATATAGGTTCCCTACGGGCACTTGGACTATCTAGGTTCCCTAATGGGCACTTTGACTATGTAGGTTCCCTAGCGGGCACTTGGACTATATAGGTTCCCTATCGGGCACTTGGACTATGTAGGTTCCTCAGCGGGCACTTGGACTATGTAGGTTATGTAGCGGGCACTTGGACTATCTAGGTTAACTAGCAGGCACTTGGATTATCTAGGTAAACTAATGGGGACTTGGGCTATGTATGTTCCAGTGCGGGCACTTGGACTATCTAGGTTCCCTAAAGGGCACTTGGACTATCTAGGTTACCTAGCGGGCACTTGGACTATGTAGGTTAACTAGCGGACCATTGGACGATCTAGGTTAACTAGCGGGTACTTGGACTATCTAGGTTAACTAGCGGTCCCTTGGACAATAGGTTAACTAGCGGACACTTGCACTATGTAGGTTAACTAGCGGGCCCATTGACTATGTAGGTTAACTAGTGGGCACTTGGACGATCTAGGTTAACTAGCGGGCACTTGGACGATATAGATTAACTAGCGGGCACTTGGATTATCTAGGTTACCTAGCGGGCACTTGGACTATGTAGGTTCCCTAGCGGGCATTTGGACTATATAGATAACCTAGCGGGCACATAGACCTTGTAGGTTACCTAGCGGGCACTTGGACTATCTAGGTTAACGAACGGGCACTTGGACTATGTAGGTTAACTAGCGGGCACTTGGACTATCTAGGTTAACTAGCTGACCTTGGACTATGTAGGTTAACTATCGGGCACTTCGACTATCTACGTTAACTAGCGGGCACTTGGACTATCTAGGTTAACTAGCGTTCACTTGCACAATGCAGGTTCCCTAGTGGGCACTTTGACTATGTAAGTTCCCTAGCGTGCATTTGGACTATGTAGGTTAACTAGCGGGCACTTGGACTATCTAGGTTAAATAGCGGGCACTTGGACTTTCTATGTTAAGTAGCGAGCACTTGGACTATCTAGGTAAACTAGCGGGCATTTGGACTATTAGGGTCCCTAGCGGGCATTTGGACTATATTGATTACCTAGCGGGCACTTGGACTATGTAGGTAAACGAACAGGCACTTGGACTATGTAGGTAACCTAGTGGTCACTTGAACTGTCTAGGTTACCTAGCGGGCACTTAGAGTATGTAGGTTAACTAGGGGGCACTTGGACTACGTAGGTTAACTAGCGGGCCCTTGGACGATGTAGGTTAACTAGCGGGCCCTTGGACTATGTAGGTTAACTGGCGGGCCCTTGGACTATGTAGGTTAACTAGCGGGCACTTGGACGATCTAGGTTAACTAGCGGATACTTGGACTATGTAGGTTAACTTGCGGGCCCTTAGACTATGTAGATTAACTAGAGGCACTTGGACTATGTAGGTTAACTAGCGGGCACTTGGACTATCTAGGTTACTTAGCTGGCACTTGGACTATGTATGTTCCAGAGCGGGCACTTGGACTATGTAGGTTCCCTAGCAGGCACTTGGACTATGTAGGTTCCCTAGCGGGCACTTGTACTATGTAGGTTAACTAGCGGACACTTGGACGATCTAGGTTAACTAGCCGGTACTTGGACTATGTAGGTTAACAAGCGGTCCCTTGAACTATGTAGATTAACTAGCGGCACTTGGACTATCTACGTTAACTAGCGGGCCCTTGGACTATGTAGATTCCCTAGCGGGCACTTGGACTACGTAGGTTCCCTAGCGGGCACTTAGACTCTGTATGTTCCCTAGCGGGCACTTGGACTATATATGTTCCTTACGGACACTTGAACTATGTAAGTTAACTAACGGGCACTTGGACTATGTAGGTTAACTAGCGCGCCCTTGGACTATCTAGGTAAACTAGCGGGCACTTGGACTATTTGGTTAACTACCGGGCACTTGGACTATGTAGGTTAACTAGGGGACACTTGCACTATATAGGTTACCTAGTGGCACTTGGACTATCTAGGTTAACTAGCGGGCACTTGGACTATCTGGGTTAACTAGCGTGCACTTGGACTATGTAGGTTCCTTAGCGGGAACTTGGATATCTAGTTTACCTAGAGGGCACTTGGACTATGTAGGTTAACTAGCGGGCCCTTGGACTATCTAGGTTACATAGCTGGAACTTGGACTATATAGGTTACCTTGCGGGCACTTGGACTATGTAGGTTAACCGAGGCACTTGGACGATCTAGGTTAAATAGTGGGTCCTTGGACTATGTAGTTTAACGAACGGGCATTTGGACTATGTAGGTTCCTAGCAGGCACTTGGACTATGTAGGTTACCTAGCGGGTACTTGGACTATTTAGGGTAACGAACGGGCACTTGGACTATCTAGGTTAACTAGCGGTCACTTGGACTATGTAGGTTACCTAGCGGGCACTTGCACTATCTAGGTTACCAAGAGGGCACTTGGACTATGTAGGTTAATTAGCGGGCATTTGGAATATGTAGGTAACCTAGCGGGCACTTGGACAGTCCCGGTTACCTAGCTTGCACTTGGACTTCTAGGTTAACCAATGGGCACTTGGACTATGTATGTTGCATAGCGGGCAATTGGATTATCTAGGTTAGGTAACGGGCACTTGGACTATCTAGGTTACCTAGCGGGAACTTGGACTATTTAGGTTACCTAGCGGGCACTTGGACTATCTAGGTTACCTAACGGGCACTTGGACTATCTTGATTTCTTAGCGGGCACTTGGACTATATAGGTTACCTAGCGGGCCCTTGGACTATGTAGGTTACCTAGCAGGCACTTGGATTATCTAGGTTAACGAAATGGCACTTGGACTATGTAGGTTACCTAGCGGGCACTTGGATTATCTAGGTTAGCTAACAGAAACTTGGAATATCTAGGTTACCTAGCGGGCACTTGGACTATGGAGGTTACCTTGCGGGGACTTGTACTATCTAGGTTACCTAACGGGAACGTGGACTATGTAGGTTAACTAGCATACACTTGGACGATCTAGGTTAACTAGCGGGCACTTGGAATATCTAGGTTAACTAGCGGGGCCTTGGACTATGTAGGTTAACTAGCAGGCACGTGGACTATGTAGGTTAACTAGCGGGCACTTGGACTATCTAGGTTAACTAGCTGACCTTGGACTATGTAGGTTAACTATTGGGCACTTCGACTATCTAAGTTAACTAGCGGGTACTTGGACTATCTAGGTTAACTAGCGGGCACTTGCACAAAGCAGGTTCCCTAGCGGGCACTTTTACTATGTAGGTTCCTTAGCGGGCACTTGGATTATATAGGTTCCCTACGGGCACTTGGACTATCTAGGTTCCCTAACGGGCACTTGGACTATGTAGGTTCCTCTGCGGGCACTTGGACTATGTAGGTTCCCTATCAGGCACTTGGACTATGTAGGTTAACTATCGGGCACTTGGACTATGTAGGTTAACTAGCGGGCACGTGGACTATCTAGGTTAATTCGCGGGCTCTTGTACAATGCAGGTTCCCTAGCGGGCATTTTGAGTATGTAGGTTACCTAGCGGGCACTTGGACTATATAGGTTCCCTAAGGGCACTTGGACTATCTAGGTTCCCTAACGGGCACTTGGAATATGTAGGTTCCCTATCGGGCACTTGGACTATGTAAGATCCTCAGCGGGCACTTAGACTATGTAGGTTCCCTATCGGGCATTGGACTATGTAGTTGAACTAACAGGACCTTGGACTATCTAAGTTACCTAGTGGGCACTTGGACTATGTAGTTTAACTAGCGGACACTTGGACTATCTAGGTTACCTAGCGGGCACTTGGACTATGTACATCCCCTAGCGGGCACTTGGACTATCTAGGTTAACTAGAGGGCCCTTGGACTATGTAGGTTATCTAGCGGGCACTTGGATTATCTAGGTTAACTAGCGGGCACTTAGACGATCTAGGTTAACTAGTGGGCACTTGGACTATCTAGGTTAACTAGCGGGCACTTGGACTATCTAGATTAAGTAACGGGCCCTTATACAATCTAGGTTTACTAGCGGGCACTTGGACTATCTAGGTTAACTAGCGGGCACTTGGACTATGTAGTTTCCCTAGTGTGCATTTGGATTATTTAGGTTACCTAGTGGGCACTTGGACTATGTAGGTTACCTAGCAGGCACTTGGACTATCTAGGTTAACGAAATGGCACTAGGACTATGTAGGTTACCTAGCGGGCACTTGGATTATCTAGGTTAGCTAACAGGAACTTGGAATATCTAGTTTATCTAGCGGGCACTTGGACTATGTAGGTTAACGAACGGGCACTTGGACTATGTAGGTAACCTAGTGGTCACTTGAAATGTGTAGGTTACCTAGCGGGCACTTGGACTATGTAGGTTAACTAGCGGGCACTTGGACTAGCTAGGTTAACTAGCGGGCCCTTGGACGATGTAGGTTAACTAGGGGACACTTGGACTATGTACGTACCGTAGCGGGCCCTTGGACTATGTAAGTTCCCTAGCGGGCACTTGGACTATGTGGGTTTCCTGGCGGGCATTTGGACTATCTTGGTTACCTAACGGGCACTTGGACTATGTAGGTTACCTAGCAGGCACTTGGACTATGTAGGATCCCTATCGGGCACTTGGAAAATGTAGGTTAACTAGGAGGCACTAGGACTATGTAGGTTACCAAACGGGCCCTTAGACTATCTAGGTTACCTAGCGAGCATTTGGACTATGTAGGCTCCCTATCGGTCATTTTGACTATATAGATTACCTAGCGGGAACTTAGACTTTCTAGGGTACCTAGCGGGCACTTGGACTATCTAGGTTACCTAGCTGGCACTTGAACTATCTACGTTACCTAGCGGGTACTTGGAGTATGTAGGTTACCTACCGGGCTGTTGGACTATCTAGGTTACCATGCGGGCACTTGGACTATCTAGGTTAACTAACGGGCACTTGGACTATGTATGTTCCCTAGCGGGCCCTTGGACTATGTAAGTTCCCTAGCGGGCACTTGGACTATGTGGGTTCCCTTGCGGGCATTTGGACTATCTAGGTTACGTAACGGGCACTTGGACTGTTTGGGTTCCCTAGCGGGCATTTGGACTATCTAGGTTACCTAGCGGGCACTTCGACTATGTACGTTCCCTAGCGGACACTTGGATTATCTAGGTTACCTAGAGGGCACTTGGACTATGTACGTTTCCTAGCGGGTACTTGGACTATCTATGTTATCTAGCGGGCACTTGGACTATGTAGGTTCCCTATCGGGCACTTGGACAAGATAGGTTCCCTAGCGGGCACTTGGTCTATCTAGGTTAACTAGCGGGCACTTGGACTATCTATGTTAAGTAGCGAGCACTTGGACTATCTAGGTAAACTAGCGGGCATTTGGACTATTAGGGTCCCTAGCGGGCATTTGTACTATATTGGTTACCTAGCGGACACTTGGACTATGTAGGTAAACGAAGAGTCACTTGGACTATGTAGGTAACCTAGTGGTCACTTGAACTGTCTAGGTTACCTAGCGGGCACTTGGAGTATGTAGGTTAACTAGGGGGCACTTGGACTACGTAGGTTAACTAGCGGGCCCTTGGACGATGTAGGTTAACTAGCGGGCCCTTTGACTATGTAGGTTAACTAGCGGGCCCTTGGACTATGTAGGTTAACTAGCGGTCACTTGGACGATCTAGCTTAACCAGCGGATACTTGGATTATGTAGGTTAACTTGCGGGCCCTTAGAATATGTAGATTAACTAGAGGCACTTGGACTATCTACGTTAACTAGCGGGCCCTTGGACTATGTAGATTCCCTAGCGGGCACTTGGACTATGTATGTTCCAGAGCGGGCACTTGGACTATGTAGGTTCCCTAGCAGGCACTTGGACTATGTAGGTTCCCTAGCGGGCACTTGTACTATGTAGGTTAACTAGCGGACACTTGGACGATCTAGGTTAACTAGCCAGTACTTGGACTACGTAGGTTAACTAGCGGTCCCTTGAACTATGTAGATTAACCAACGGCACTTGGACTATCTACTTTAGCTAGCGGGCCCTTGGACTATGTAGATTCCCTAGCGGGCACTTGGACAACGTAGGTTCCCTAGCGGGCACTTAGACTCTGTGTGTTCCCTAGCAGGCACGTGGACTATATATGTTCCTTACGGACACTTGAACTATGTAAGTTAACTAACGGGCACTTGGACTATGTAGGTTAACTAGCGCGCCCTTGGACTATCTAGGTAAACTAGCAGGCACTTGGACTATGTAGGTTAACTACCGGGCACTTGGACTATGTAGGTTAACTAGGGGACACTTGCACTATATAGGTTACCTAGCGGCACTTGGACTATCTAGGTTAACTAGCGGGCACTTGGACTATCTGGGTTAACTAGCGTGCACTTGGACTATATAGGTTCCTTAGCGGGAACATGGATATCTAGTTTACCTAGCGGGCACTTGGACTATGTAGGTTAACTAGCGGGCCCTTGGACTATCTAGGTTACATAGCTGGAACTTGGACTATATAGGTTACCTTGCGGGCACTTGGACTATGTAGGTTAACCGAGGCACTTGGACGATCTAGGTTAAATAGTGGGTCCTTGGACTATGTAGGTTAACGAACGGGCATTTGGACTATGTAGGTTACCTAGCAGGCACTTGGACTGTCTAGGTTACCTAGCGGGTACTTGGACTATCTAGGTTAACGAACGGGCACTTGGACTATCTAGGTTAACTAGCGGTCACTTGGACTATGTAGGTTACCTAGCGGGCACTTGCACTATCTAGGTTACCTAGCGGGCATTTGGACTATGTAGGTTAATTAGCGGGCATTTGGACTATGTAGGTAAACTAGCGGGCACTTGGACAGTCCCGGTTACCTAGCTTGCACTTGGACTTCTAGGTTAACCAATGGGCACTTGGACTATGTATGTTGCATAGCGGGCAATTGGATTATCTAGGTTAGGTAACGGGCACTTGGACTATCTAGGTTACATAGTGGACACTTGGACTATCTAGGTTACCTAACGGGCACTTGGACTATCTTGATTTCTTAGCGGGCACTTGGACTATATAGGTTACCTAGCGGGCCCTTGGACTATGTAGGTTACCTAGCAGGCACTTGGACTATCTAGGTTAACGAAATGGCACTTGGACTATGTAGGTTACCTAGCGGGCACTTGGATTATCTAGGTTAGCTAACAGAAACTTGGAATATCTAGGTTACCTAGCGGGCACTTGGACTATGGAGGTTACCTTGCGGGGACTTGTACTATCTAGGTTACCTAACGGGAACTTGGACTATGTAGGTTAACTAGCATACACTTGGACGATCTAGGTTAACTAGCGGGCACTTGGAATATCTAGGTTAACTAGCGGGGCATTGGACTATGTAGGTTACCTAGCAGGCACTTGGACTGTCTAGGTTACCTAGCGGGCACTTGGACTATCTAGGTTAACTCGCGATCACTTGGACTATGTAGGTTACCTAGCGGGCACTTGCACTATCTAGGTTACCTAGCGGGCACTTGGACTATGTAGGTTAATTAGCGGGCATTTGGACTATGTAGGTAACCTAGCGGGCACTTGGACAGTCCCGGTTACCTAGCTTGCACTTGGACTTCTAGGTTAACCAATGGGCACTTGGACTATGTATGTTGCATAGCGGGCAATTGGATTATCTAGGTTAGGTAACGGGCACTTGGACTATCTAGGTTACATAGCGGGCACTTGGACTATCTAGGTTACCTAACGGGCACTTGGACTATCTTGATTTCTTAGCGGGCACTTGGACTATATAGGTTACCTAGCGGGCCCTTGGACTATGTAGGTTACCTAGCAGGCACTTGGACTATCTAGGTTAACGAAATGGCACTTGGACTATGTAGGTTACCTAGCGGGCACTTGGATTATCTAGGTTAGCTAACAGAAACTTGGAATATCTAGGTTACCTAGCGGGCACTTGGACTATGGAGGTTACCTTGCGGGGACTTGTACTATCTAGGTTACCTAACGGGAACTTGGACTATGTAGGTTAACTAGCATACACTTGGACGATCTAGGTTAACTAGCGGGCACTTGGAATATCTAGGTTAACTAGCGGGGCCTTGGACTATGTAGGTTACCTAGCAGGCACTTGGACTGTCTAGGTTACCTAGCGGGCACTTGGACTTTCTAGGTTAACTCGCGATCACTTGGACTATGTAGGTTACCTAGCGGGCACTTGCACTATCTAGGTTACCTAGCGGGCACTTGGACTATGTAGGTTAATTAGCGGGCATTTGGACTATGTAGGTAACCTAGCGGGCACTTGGACAGTCCCGGTTACCTAGCTTGCACTTGGACTTCTAGGTTAACCAATGGGCACTTGGACTATGTATGTTGCATAGCGGGCAATTGGATTATCTAGGTTAGGTAACGGGCACTTGGACTATCTAGGTTACCTAGCGGGAACTTGGACTATTTAGGTTACCTATCGGGCACTTGGACTATCTAGGTTACCTAACGGGCACTTGGACTATCTTGATTTCTTAGTGGGCACTTGGACTATATAGGTTACCTATCGGGCCCTTGGACTATGTAGGCTACCTAGCAGGCACTTGGACTATCTAGGTTAACGAAATGGCACTTGTACTATGTAGGTTACCCAGCGGGCACTTGGATTATCTAGGTTAGCTAACAGAAACTTGGAATATCTAGGTTACCTAGCGGGCACTTGGACTATGGAGGTTACCTTGCGGGCACTTGTACTATCTAGGTTACCTAACGGGAACTTGGACTATGTAGGTTAACTAGCATACACTTGGACGATCTAGGTTAACTAGCGGGCACTTGGAATATCTAGGTTAACTAGCGGGCCCTTGGACTATGTAGGTTAACTAGCAGGCACTTGGACTATCTAGGTTAACTAGCGGGCACTTGGACTATCTAGGTTAACTAGCGGGCACTTGCACAAAGCAGGTTCCCTAGCGGGCACTTTTACTATGTAGGTTCCCTAGCGGGCACTTGGACTAAATAGGTTCCCTACGGGCACTTGGACTATCTAGGTTCCCTAACGGGCACTTGGACTATTTAGGTTCCTCTGCGGGCACATGGACTATGTAGGTTCCCTATCAGGCACTTGGACTATGTAGGTTAAATATTGGGCACTTGGACTATCTAGGTTAACTAGCGGGCACGTGGAATATCTAGGTAAATTAGCGGGCACTTGTACAATGCAGGTTCCCTAGCGGGCATTTTGAGTATGTAGGTTCCCTAGCGGGCACTTGGACTATATAAGTTCCCTACGTGCACTTGGACTATCTAGGTTCCCTAACGGGCACTTGGAATATGTAGGTTCCCTATCGGGCACTTGGACTATGTAGGTTCCTCAGCGGGCACTTGGACTATGTAGGTTCCCTATCGGGCATTGGACTATGTAGGTTAACTAGCAGGACCTTGGACTATCTAAGATACCTAGTGGGCACTTGGACTATGTAGTTTAACTAGCAGACACTTGGACAATCTAGGTTACCTAGCGGGCACTTGAACTATGTACATACCTTGGCGGGCACTTGGACTATCTAGGTTACCTAGCGGGCACTTGGACTATGTACGTCCCCTAGCGGGCTCTTGGACAATCTAGGTTAACTAGAGGGCCCTTGAACTATGTAGGTTAACTAGCGGGCACTTGGATTATCTAGGTTAACTAGCGGGCACTTAGACGATCTAGGTTAACTAGCGGGCACTTGGACTATCTAGGTTAACTAACGGGCCCTTATACTATCTAGGTTTACTAGCGGGCACTTGGACTATCTAGGTTAACTAGCAGGCACTTGGACTATGTAGTTTCCCTAGTGGGCATTTGGATTATTTAGGTTACCTAGTGGGCACTTGGACTATGTAGGTTACCTAGCAGGCACTTGGACTATCTAGGTTAACGAAATGGCACTAGGACTATGTAGGTTACCTAGCGGGCACTTGGATTATCTAGGTTAGCTAACAGGAACTTGGAATATCTAGGTTACCTAGCGGGCACTTGGACTATGGAGGTTACCTTGCGGGCACTTGTACTATCTAGGTTACCTAACGGGAACTTGGACTATGTAGGTTAACTAGCATACACTTGGACGATCTAGGTTAACTAGCGGGCACTTGGAATATCTAGGTTAACTGGCGGTGCCTTGGACTATGTGGGTTAACTAGCAGGCACTTGGACTATGTAGGTTAACTAGCGGGCACTTGGACTATCTAGGTTAACTAGCTGACCTTGGACTATGTAGGTTAACTAATGGGCACTTCGACTATCTAGGTTAACTAGCGGACACTTGGACTATCTATGTTAACTAGCGGGCACTTGCACAAAGCAGGTTCCTTAGCGGGCAATTTTACTGTGTAGGTTCCCTAGCGGGCACTTGGACTATATAAGTTGCCTACGGGCACTTGGACTATGTAGGTTCCTCTGCGGGCACTTGGACTATGTAGGTTCCCTATCAGACACTTGGACTATGTAGGTTAAATATCGGGCACTTGGACTATCTAGGTTAATTAGCGGGCACTTGTACAATGCAGGTTCCCTAGCGGGCATTTTGAGTATGTAGGATCCCTAGCGGGCACTTGGACTATATAAGTTCCCTACGGGCACTTGGACTATCTAGGTTCCCTAACGGGCACTTGGAATATATAGGTTCCCTATCGGGCACATGGACTATGTAGGTTCCCTATTGGGCATTGGACTATGTAGGTTAACTAGCAGGACCTTGGACTATCTAAGATACCTAGCGGGCACTTGGACTATGTAGTTTAACTAGCGGACACTTGGACAATCTAGGTTACCTAGCGGGCACTTGAACTATGTACATACCTGGCGGGCACTTGGTCTATCTAGGTTACCTAGTGGGCACTTGGACTATGTACGTCCCCTAGCGGGCACTTGGACTATCTAGGTTAACTAGAGGGCCCTTGGACTATGTAGGTTAACTAGCGGGCACTTGGATTATCTAGGTTAACTAGCGGGCACTTAGACGATCTAGGTTAACTAGCGGCCACTTGGACTATCTAGGTTAACTAACGGGCCCTTATACTATCTAGGTTTACTAGCGGGCACTTGGACTATCTAGGTTAACTAGCGGGCACTTGGACTATGTAGTTTCCCTAGTGGGCATTTGGATTATTTAGGTTACCTAGTGGGCACTTGGACTATGTAGGTTACCTAGCAGGCACTTGGACTATCTAGGTTAACGAAATGGCACTAGGACTATGTAGGTTACCTAGCGGGCACTTGGATTATCTAGGTTAGCTAACAGGAACTTGGAATATCTAGGTTACCTAGCGGGCACTTGGACTATGGAGGTTACCTTGCGGGCACTTGTACTATCTAGGTTACCTAACGGGAACTTGGACTATGTAGGTTAACTAGCATACACTTGGACGATCTAGGTTAACTAGCGGGCACTTGGAATATCTAGGTTAACTAGCGGGCCCTTGGACTATGTAGGTTAACTAGCAGGCACTTGGACTATGTAGGTTAACTAGCGGGAACTTGGACTATCTAGGTTAACTAGCTGACCTTGGACTATGTAGGTTAACTATTGGGCACTTGGACTATCTAGGTTAACTAGCGGGAACTTGCACAAAGCAGGTTCCCTAGCGGGCACTTTTACTATGTAGGTTCCCTAGCGGGCACTTGGACTATATAGGTTCCCTACGGGCACTTGGACTATGTAGGTTACCTAGGGGGCACTTGTATTATCTAGGTTAGCTAACAGGAACTTGGAATATCTAGGTTACCTAGCGGGCACTTGGACTATGGAGGTTACCTTGCGGGCAATTGTACTATCTAGGTTACCTAACGGGAACTTGGACTATGTAGGTTAACTAGCATACACTTGGACGATCTAGGTTAACTAGCGGGCACTTGGAATATCTAGGTTAACTAGCGGGCCCTTGGACTATGTAGGTTAACTAGCAGGCACTTGGACTATGTAGGTTAACTAGCGGGAACTTGGACTATCTAGGTTAACTAGCTGACCTTGGACTATGTAGGTTAACTATCGGGCACTTGGACTATCTAGGTTAACTAGCGGGCACTTGGACTATCTAGGTTAACTAACGGGCCCTTATACTATCTAGGTTTACTAGCGGGCACTTGGACTATCTAGGTTAACTAGCAGGCACTTGGACTATGTAGTTTCCCTAGTGGGCATTTGGATTATTTAGGTTACCTAGTGGGCACTTGGACTCTGTAGGTTACCTAGCAGGCACTTGGACTATCTAGGTTAACGAAATGGCACTAGGACTATGTAGGTTACCTAGCGGGCACTTGGATTATCTAGGTTAGCTAACAGGAACTTGGAATATCTAGGTTACCTAGCGGGCACTTGGACTATGGAGGTTACCTTGCGGGCACTTGTACTATCTAGGTTACCTAACGGGAACTTGGACTATGTAGGTTAACTAGCATACACTTGGACGATCTAGGTTAACTAGCGGGCACTTGGACTATCTAGGTTAACTAACGGGCCCTTATATTATCTAGGTTTACTAGCGGGCACTTGGACTATCTAGGTTAACTAGCAGGCACTTGGACTATGTAGTTTCCCTAGTGAGCATTTGGATTATTTAGGTTACCTAGTGGGCACTTGGACTATGTAGGTTACCTAGCAGGCACTTATACTATCTAGGTTAACGAAATGGCACTAGGACTATGTAGGTTACCTAGCGGGCACTTGGATTATCTAGGTTAGCTAACAGGAACTTGGAATATCTAGGTTACCTAGCGGGCACTTGGACTATGGAGGTTACCTTGCGGGCACTTGTACTATCTAGGTTACCTAACGGGAACTTGGACTATGTAGGTTAACTAGCATACACTTGGACGATCTAGGTTAACTAGCGGGCACTTGGAATATCTAGGTTAACTGGCGGTGCCTTGGACTATGTAGGTTAACTAGCAGGCACTTGGACTATGTAGGTTAACTAGCGGGCACTTGGACTATCTAGGTTAACTAGCTGACCTTGGACTATGTAGGTTAACTAATGGGCACTTCGACTATCTAGGTTAACTAGCGGACACTTGGACTATCTATGTTAACTAGCGGGCACTTGCACAAAGCAGGTTCCCTAGAGGGCAATTTTACTATGTAGGTTCCCTAGCGGGCACTTGGACTATATAAGTTCCCTACGGGCACTTGGACTATGTAGGTTCCTCTGCGGGCACTTGGACTATGTAGGTTCCCTATCAGGCACTTGGACTATGTAGGTTAAATATCGGGCACTTGGACTATCTAGGTTAATTAGCGGACACTTGTACAATGCAGGTTCCCTAGCGGGCATTTTGAGTATGTAGGATCCCTAGCGGGCACTTGGACTATATAAGTTCCCTACGGGCACTTGGACTATCTAGGTTCCCTAACGGGCACTTGGAATATATAGGTTCCCTATTGGGCATTGGACTATGTAAGTTAACTAGCAGGACCTTGGACTATCTAAGATACCTAGCGGGCAATTGGACTATGTAGTTTAACTAGCGGACACTTGGACAATCTAGGTTACCTAGCGGGCACTTGAACTATGTACATACCTGGCGGGCACTTGGACTATCTAGGTTACCTAGCGGGCACTTGGACTATGTACGTCCCCTAGCGGGCACTTGGACTATCTAGGTTAACTAGAGGGCCCTTGGACTATGTAGGTTAACTAGCGGGCACTTGGATTATCTAGGTTAACTAGCGGGCACTTACACGATCTAGGTTAACTAGCGGGCACTTGGACAATCTAGGTTAACTAACGGGCCCTTATACTATCTAGGTTTACTAGCGGGCACTTGGACTATCTAGGTTAACTAGCGGGCACTTGGACTATGTAGTTTCCCTAGTGGGCATTTGGATTATTTAGGTTACCTAGTGGGCACTTGGACTATGTAGGTTACCTAGCAGGCACATGGACTATCTAGGTTAACGAAATGGCACTAGGACTATGTAGGTTACCTAGCGGGCACTTGTATTATCTAGGTTAGCTAACAGGAACTTGGAATATCTAGGTTACCTAGCAGGCACTTGGACTATGGAGGTTACCTTGCGGGCAATTGTACTATCTAGGTTACCTAACGGGAACTTGGACTATGTAGGTTAACTAGCATACACTTGGACGATCTAGGTTAACTAGCGGGCACTTGGAATATCTAGGTTAACTAGCGGGCCCTTGGACTATGTAGGTTAACTAGCAGGCACTTGGACTATCTAGGTTCACTAGCGGGCACTTGGACTATCTAGGTTAACTAGCTGACCTTGGACTATGTAGGTTAACTATCGGGCACTTGGACTATCTAGGTTAACTAGAGGGCACTTGGACTATCTATGTTAACTAGCGGGCACTTGCACAAAGCAGGTTCCCTAGCGGGCACTTTTACTATGTAGGTTCCCTAGCGGGCACTTGGACTATCTAGGTTCCCTACGGGAACTTGGACTATCTAGGTTCCCTAACGGGCACTTGGACTATGTAGGTTCCCTATCAGGCTCTTGGACTATGTAGGTTAAATATCGGGCACTTGGACTATCTAGGTTAACTAGAGGGCACGTGGACTATCTAAGTTAATTAGCGGGCACTTGTACAATGCAGGTTCCCTAGCGGGCATTTTGAGTATGTAGGTTCCCTAGCGGGCACTTGGACTATATAAGTTCCCTAACGGGCACTTGGAATATATAGGGTCCCTATCGGGCACTTGGACTATGTAGGTTCCTCAGCGGGCACTTGGACTATGTAGGTTCCCTATTGGGCATTGGACTATGTAGGTTAACTAGCAGGACCTTGGACTATCTAAGATACCTAGCGGGCACTTGGACTATGTAGTTTAACTAGCGGACACTTGGACAATCTAGGTTACCAAGCGGGCACTTGAACTATGTACATACCTTGGCGGGCACTTGGACTATCTAGGTTACCTAGCGGGCACTTGGACTATGTACGTCCCCTAGCGGGCACTTGGACTATCTGGGTTAACTAGAGGGCCCTTGGACTATGTAGGTTAACTAGCGGGCACTTGGATTATCTAGGTTAACTAGCGGGCACTTAGATGATCTAGGTTAACTAGCGGGCACTTGGACTATCTAGGTTAACTAACGGGCCCTTATACTATCTAGGTTTACTAGCGGGCACTTGGACTATCTAGGTTAACTAGCGGGCACTTGGACTATGTAGTTTCCCTAGTGGGCTTTGGATTATTTAGGTTACCTAGTGGGCACTTGGACTATGTAGGTTACCTAGCAGGCACTTGGACTATCTAGGTTAACGAAATGGCACTAGGACTATGTAGGTTACCTAGCGGGCACTTGTATTATCTAGGTTAGCTAACAGGAACTTGGAATATCTAGGTTACCTAGCAGGCACTTGGACTATGGAGGTTACCTTGCGGGCACTTGTACTATCTAGGTTACCTAACGGGAACTTGGACTATGTAGGTTAACTAGCATACACTTGGACGATCTAGGTTAACTAGCGGGCACTTGGAATATCTAGGTTAACTAGCGGGCCCTTGGACTATGTAGGTTAACTAGCAGGCACTTGGACTATGTAGGTTAACTAGCGGGAACTTGGACTATCTAGGTTAACTAGCTGACCTTGGACTATGTAGGTTAACTATTGGGCACTTGGACTATCTAGGTTAACTAGCGGGAACTTGCACAAAGCAGGTTCCCTAGCGGGCACTTTTACTATGTAGGCTCCCTAGCGGGCACTTGGACTATATAGGTTCCCTACGGGCACTTGGACTATGTAGGTTACCTAGGGGGCACTTGTATTATCAAGGTTAGCTAACAGGAACTTGGAATATCTAGGTTACCTAGCGGGCACTTGGACTATGGAGGTTACCTTGCGGGCAATTGTACTATCTAGGTTACCTAACGGGAACTTGGACTATGTAGGTTAACTAGCATACACTTGGACGATCTAGGTTAACTAGCGGGCACTTGGAATATCTAGGTTAACTAGCGGGCCCTTGGACTATGTAGGTTAACTAGCAGGCACTTGGACTATGTAGGTTAACTAGCGGGAACTTGGACTATCTAGGTTAACTAGCTGACCTTGGACTATGTAGGTTAACTATCGGGCACTTGGACTATCTAGGTTAACTAGCGGGCACGTGGAACATCTAGGTTAATTAGCGGGCACTTGTACAATGCAGGTTCCCTAGCGGGCATTTTGAGTATGTAGGTTCCCTAGCGGGCACTTCGACTATCTAGGTTCCCTAACGGGCACTTGGAATATGTAGGTTCCTCAGCGGGCACTTGGACTATGTAGGTTCCCTATCGGGCATTGGACTATGTAGGTTAACTAGCAGGACCTTGGACTATGTAGGTAAACTAGCGGGCACTTGGACAGGTCCGGTTACCTAGCTTGCACTTGGAATTCTCGGTTAACCAATGGGCACTTGGACTATGTATGTTGCATAGCGGGCAATTGGATTATGTAGGTTAGGTAACGTGCACTTGGATTATCTAGGTTACCTAGCAGGAACTTGGACTATTTAGGTTACCTAGCGGGCACTTGGACTATCTAGGTTACCTAACGGGCATTTGGACTATCTTGATTTCTTAGCGGGGACTTGGACTATATAGGTTACCTAGCGGGACCTTGGACTATGTAGGTTACCTAGCAGGCACTTGGACAATCTAGGTTAACGAAATGGCACTTGGACTATGTAGGTTACCTAGCGGGCACTTGTATTATCTAGGTTAGCTAACAGGAACTTGGAATATCTAGGTTACCTAGCAGGCACTTGGACTATGGAGGTTACCTTGCGGGCAATTGTACTATCTAGGTTACCTAACGGGAATTTGGACTATGTAGGTTAACTAGCATACACTTGGACGATCTAGGTTAACTAGCGGGCACTTGGAATATCTAGGTTAACTAGCGGGCCCTTGGACTATGTAGGTTAACTAGCAGGCACTTGGACTATCTAGGTTAACTAGCGGGAACTTGGACTATCTAGGTTAACTAGCTGACCTTGGACTATGTAAGTTAACTATCGGGCACTTGGACTATCTAGGTTAACTAGCGGGCACTTGGACTATCTATGTTAACTAGCGGGCACTTGCACAAAGCAGGTTCCCTAGCGGGCACTTTTACTATGTAGGATCTCTAGCGGGCACTTGGACTATCTAGGTTCCCTACGGGCACTTGGACTATCTAGGTTCCCTAACGGGCACTTGGACTATGTAGGTTTTCTGCGGGCACTTGGACTATGTAGGTTCCCTATCAGGCTCTTGGACTATGAAGGTTAAATATCGGGCACTTGGACTATCTAGGTTAACTAGAGGGCACGTGGACTATCTAAGTTAATTAGCGGGCACTTGTACAATGCAGGTTCCCAGCTGGCATTTTGAGTATGTAGGTTCCCTAGCGGGCACTTGGACTATATAAGTTCCCTAACGGGCACTTGGAATATATAGGTTCCCTATCGGGCACTTGGACTATGTAGGTTCCTCAGCGGGCACTTGGACTATGTAGGTTCCCTATTGGGCATTGGACTATGTAGGTTAACTAGCAGGACCTTGGACTATCTAAGATACCTAGCGGGCACTTGGACTATGTAGTTTAACTAGCGGACACTTGGACAATCTAGGTTACCAAGCGGGCACTTGAACTATGTACATACCTTGGCGGGCACTTGGACTATCTAGGTTATCTAGCGGGCACTTGGACTATGTACGTCCCCTAGCGGGCACTTGGACTATCTGGGTTAACTAGAGGGCCCTTGGACTATGTAGGTTAACTAGCGGGCACTTGGATTATCTAGGTTAACTAGCGGGCACTTAGACGATCTAGGTTAACTAGCGGGCACTTGGACTATCTAGGTTAACTAACGGGCCCTTATACTATCTAGGTTTACTAGCGGGCACTTGGACTATCTAGGTTAACTAGCGGGCACTTGGACTATGTAGTTTCCCTAGTGGGCTTTGGATTATTTAGGTTACCTAGTGGGCACTTGGACTATGTAGGTTACCTAGCAGGCACTTGGACTATCTAGGTTAACGAAATGGCACTAGGACTATGTAGGTTACCTAGCGGGCACTTGTATTATCTAGGTTAGCTAACAGGAACTTGGAATATCTAGGTTACCTAGCAGGCACTTGGACTATGGAGGTTACCTTGCGGGCACTTGTACTATCTAGGTTACCTAACGGGAACTTGGACTATGTAGGTTAACTAGCATACACTTGGACGATCTAGGTTAACTAGCGGGCACTTGGAATATCTAGGTTAACTAGCGGGCCCTTGGACTATGTAGGTTAACTAGCAGGCACTTGGACTATGTAGGTTAACTAGCGGGAACTTGGACTATCTAGGTTAACTAGCTGACCTTGGACTATGTAGGTTAACTATTGGGCACTTGGACTATCTAGGTTAACTAGCGGGAACTTGCACAAAGCAGGTTCCCTAGCGGGCACTTTTACTATGTAGGTTCCCTAGCGGGCACTTGGACTATATAGGTTCCCTACGGGCACTTGGACTATGTAGGATACCTAGGGGGCACTTGTATTATCTAGGTTAGCTAACAGGAACTTGGAATATCTAGGTTACCTAGCGGGCACTTGGACTATGGAGGTTACCTTGCGGGCAATTGTACTATCTAGGTTACCTAACGGGAACTTGGACTATGTAGGTTAACTAGCATACACTTGGACGATCTAGGTTAACTAGCGGGCACTTGGAATATCTAGGTTAACTAGCGGGCCCTTGGACTATGTAGGTTAACTAGCAGGCACTTGGACTATGTAGGTTAACTAGCGGGAACTTGGACTATCTAGGTTAACTAGCTGACCTTGGACTATGTAGCTTAACTATCGGGCACTTGGACTATCTAGGTTAACTAGCGGGCACGTGGAACATCTAGGTTAATTAGCGGGCACTTGTACAATGCAGGTTCCCTAGCGGGCATTTTGAGTATGTAGGTTCCCTAGCAGGCACTTGGACTATCTAGGTTCCCTAACGGGCACTTGGAATATGTAGGTTCCTCAGCGGGCACTTGGACTATGTAGGTTCCCTATCGGACATTGGACTATGTAGGTTAACTAGCAGGACCTTGGACTATGTAGGTAAACTACGGGCACTCGGACAGTTCCGGTTACCTAGCTTGCACTTGGACTTCTAGGTTAACCAATGGGCACTTGGACTATGTATGTTGCATAGCGGGCAATTGGATTATGTAGGTTAGGTAACGGGCACTTGGACAATCTAGGTTACCTAGCAGGAACTTGGACTATTTAGGTTACCTAGCGGGCACTTGGACTATCTAGGTTACCTAACGGGCATTTGGACTATCTTGATTTCTTAGCGGGGACTTGGACTATATAGGTTACCTAGCGGGACCTTGGACTATGTAGGTTACCTAGCAGGCACTTGGACAATCTAGGTTAACGAAATTGCACTTGGACTATGTAGGTTACCTAGCGGGCACTTGGATTATCTAAGTTAGCTAACAGGAACTTGGAATATCTAGGTAACCTAGCGGGCACTTGGACTATGGAGGTTACCTTGCGGGGACTTGTACTATCTAGGTTACCTAACGGGAACTTGGACTATGTAGGTTAACTAGCATACACTTGGACGATCTAGGTTAACTAGCGGGCACATGGAATATCTAGGTTAACTAGCGGGGCCTTGGACTATGTAGGTTAACTAGCAGGCACTTGGACAATGTAGGTTAACTAGCGGGCACTTGGACTATCTAGGTTACCTAGCGGGCACTTGGACTATGTATGTCCCCTAGCAGGCACTTGGACTATCTAGGTTAACTAGAGGGCCCTTGGACTATGTAGGTTAACTAGCGGGCACTTGGACTATCTAGATTAACTAACGGGCCCTTATACTATCTAGGTTTACTAGCGGGCACTTGGACTATCTAGGTTAACTAGCGGGCACTTGGACTATGTAGTTTCCCTAGTGGGCATTTGGATTATTTAGGTTACCTAGTGGGCACTTGGACTATGTAGGTTGCCTAGCAGGCACTTGGACTATCTAGGTTAACGAAATGGCACTTGGACTATGTAGGTTACCTAGCGGGCACTTGGATTATCTAGGTTACCTAACAGGAACTTGGAATATCTAGGTAACCTAGCGGGCACTTGGACTATGGAGGTTACCTTGCGGGGACTTGTACTATCTAGGTTACCTAACGGGAACTTGGACTATGTAGGTTAACTAGCATACACTTGGACCATCTAGGTTAACTAGCGGGCACTTGGAATATCTAGGTTAACTAGCGGGGACTTGGACTATGTAGGTTAACTAGCAGGCACTTGGACAATGTAGGTTAACTAGCGGGCACTTGGACTATCTAGGTTACCTAGCGGGCACTTGGACTATGTACGTCCCCTAGCAGGCACTTGGACTATCTAGGTTAACTAGAGGGCCCTTGGACTATGTAGGTTAACTAGCGGGCACTTGGACTATCTAGGTTAACTAGCGGGCACTTGGACTATCTAGATTAACTAACGGGCCCTTATACTATCTAGGTTTACTATCGGGCACTTGGACTATCTAGGTTAACTAGCGGGCACTTGGACTATGTAGTTTCCCTAGTGGGCATTTGGATTATTTAGGTTACCTAGTGGGCACTTGGACTATGTAGGTTGCCTAGCAGGCACTTGGACTATCTAGATTAACGAAATGGCACTAGGACTATGTAGGTTACCTAGCGGGCACTTGGATTATCTAGGTTAGCTAACAGGAACTTGGAATATCTAGGTTACCTAGCGGGCACTTGGACTATGGAGGTTACCTTGCGGGCACTTGTACTATCTAGGTTACCTAACGGGAACTTGGACTATGTAGGTTAACTAACATACACTTGGACGATCTAGGTTAACTAGCGGGCACTTGGAATATCTAGGTTAACTAGCGGGCCCTTGGACTATGTAGGTTAACTAGCAGGCACTTGGACTATCTAGGTTAACTAGCTGACCTTGGACTAATAGGTTAACTATTGGGCACTTCGACTATCTAGGTTAACTAGCGGGCACTTGGACTATCTAGGTTAACTAGCGGGCACTTGCACAAAACAGGTTCCCTAGCGGGCACTTTTACTATGTAGGCTCCCTAGCGGGCACTTGGACTATATAGTTTCCCTACGGGCACTTGGACTATCTAGGTTCCCTAACGGGCACTTGGACTATGAAGGTTCCTCTGCGGGCACTTGGAGTATGTACGTTCCCTATCAGGCACTTGGACTATGTAGGTTAACTATCGGGCACTTGGACTATCTAGGTTAACTAGCGGGCACGTGGAATATCTAGGTAAATTAGCAGGCACTTGTACAATGCAGGTTCCCTAGCGGGCATTTTGAGTATGTAGGTTCCCTAGCGGGCACTTGGACTATCTAGGTTCCGTAACGGGCACTTGGAATATGTAGGTTCCCTATCGGGCACTTGGACTTTGTAGGTTCCTCGGGGGGGACTTGGACTATGTAGGTTCCCTATCGGGCATTGGACTAAGTAGGTTAACTAGCAGGACCTTGGACTATCTAGGTTACCTAGCGGGCACTTGGACTATGTAGGTTAACTAGCGGACACTTGGACAATCTAGGTTACCTAGCGGGCACTTG
>NW_027459114.1:105000-115429 GCF_050624435.1 Tenrec ecaudatus | reverse complement strand
CCTTTGGGTTTCAGTAATTCCTCTTGGTTACATTACCTTTGATCACGCCCTACCAGGCCTCCTACATCCCCCTCACTATCGTTTTCCATCACTTGTTGTACCCTTGTCTCTGGGTTTCTTTACAGCACTTCCTTTCCCCCCACCGTGCTCACTCCCATGCCCAATGGAAAGGGCCGGTCACATGTTTACTCCTCCAGATTGTTCATCCAGCCTCTCTTAATTAGACAGACCTGTAAAGGTAATAACATGCACAAAACAAGACTGAGCTAAACCAAGCAGCAAAAAGAAAAAAAAAACAAACAAAAATGAAAACAAAACCCAACCCAAATCCAATGACACTAAAAGAAAACAACACTAACCAGAAAGAAAAGTACAAGGACTGTGTGGTGAACTTTAGGAGTGTTTTCCAGTCCAGTCTGTGGGGGCACCGAACCCTGACCACAAAGTCCACCTTTGGCATTCCCCGGGGACTTTGATGCTCCGTTTTCTTACTCTTCCGCTGCACTCTCTTAGTGTCATGCATCGAAGTGGCAGGATCAGTTCGGGCGCAGTTCCCACACTGTGTGTCCAGTGTTGTCCCCTCTAAGGCTATGGGTCTTTGAGGGACGTTTCTCATCGTGGGGCTGCCCATGTGGTCTTCTCTGTGGATTGGCTTCTCTGATTGGGAACATCATCCTCAAGGTGTATTGGGCCAGGGTGTGCTCCATTCTCCCCTCCTCCCCCTTGTTCTGCCCTGTGTTCACTGATCAGATATGTCCCTCTCCGCGAGCTGCAGATCCGGTGCCATCCTGTGAAATACAATCTTTTGGGGCTGCAAGGATGTGGGGGGGTGGGTATCAGCTCAGATCTTTTGAGAGTCCAGGAGATATTGACTTCTCGATGGGCACAGTTCTGTGGGGCACCGTGCTCTTGGTCCAGACGCTGGTTGTGAATATGACTTTGTTGTTAACCAGTTGTGTGTCTCTGGGTCAACTCCCGTGTGTTTTTGAGTGAGTTTTCTAATCTGCAAAGTAAATGTACAGGATTATCCAGACTCCCATGTCAGCAAGTTATCGAGAGGGGTTAATCAGAGACTGTTTCATATAGTGTGTACCTGCGCGCCACATTCTAGACCTGCGATGGCAATTATGAGCTCAGGATAGAGATGGTGTCCAGCAGGTAACATACGTGGCTCCATATTGAAACAGGAAGCCCACTGTGGAGATTTGGTCCTTCTGTTGATGGCCACCGGCCACCTAGTCTTCTCCTGCTATAACTGCTTCACTGGCTCAGCAGCTGAGCCAGAAGCCAGTGATATCATAACCAGGTGGCTAACTGGGCAAAAGGGCTGATAGATATTTGTTATTTTGTTGTCTTGGGAAACCCACCTACCCTCCATGCAAACCTTCTGGTGTGAGTTATCTGTGGAAGGAATCATAGGCTCACAGTAATTCACATCTTTCTTCTTGAAAATGTGCCCATATTCCTTTCTGAACCTGACAAGGTGGCCCCTGTGTCCACCAAGAAATTTACTGCCTGGCCTCCTACTTGGAGAGTTAGCCTGGGCTTTTGGCGGCGAAGTGAAACAGAGCCCTGACCCCTTCATTGAGCTTCTTCAAGCATTATTGTCTCTTGCTTGGGTCTTTCTACGTGCAGATGAGGCCCATCCACTCTAGTGGAGGGTCGTGCACCTCTCCTCGGGTTTTCAAGGCACTGATTTTTCCAGTGTCCTTCTTTCCTGCAGTAGGCACATTGGTCCTTCCCCATGGCTTGGCGGTGCCCACAGGTTAGTCTCTCCGTGAGTGGGCCATGCTCTCCTTTTCCTGAGTCTCTGGGGCCTCTCATGGCAATTCCTAGTATTTTAGCTAGCTTCTTTGTCTCTGTCGTGCTAGGGTCATCTCTGTTGTTATACACTCAATGAGCCACTTGTACCAAATCGCTAAGATTTTTCCCTTCAAACCCTTCCCACTTCTTTGTCATGTCTGAGGCAGACTGACTGAGTAATAAAGGCAATACTTATTGCCCTCCTGTTTTCAGTGCCTCCGGGCCGTTAGGGGTATAAAGCCCGTAGGCTTCCCTCAGCCACTCTAGAAAGGCAGGCGGATATTCTCTTATAGGAACCTGAAAATTCTCACTGACCTTAGATAAATTCATAGGTTTCCTAGCTCTTCTGCAGAGGGTCATGTAAGAGCAATGGTTGATACCTGGTAAAGTCCTCTGGGCCTTGCTAGGAATTGAGATCCCACATTGTTGGTGTAGTGGCCAAAAGAGTTTCTCCCAAGTGGGGAGTGCCCGCTCGCTGACCATCAGGTTCACTGACTGCTTACTGGGCCTCTGTCTGGAAGGGCTACCCTCCTCCGTTGTGAACAGCACCTGGAGAAGTTGTTGGCAAGCATTCCAGGTGGGCTGATGAGTATGGAAGTCATACCAGTACTAGTGTGTGTGGGGGGCTGCTTGTTAGGGGTGGGGGTGAGTTTGGGGGGCCGGTGGGGGAGGGAGTGACTCAATAAGGGCCTGTTAGAAGTTTTCTATTTCTGGACCCTAGAAACCTTATAGGGCGGGGGTTGAAAGAAAGGGTTTGAAGCCAGCTCTCCCACTCCCAGAGTTCTCCTGCAAAATGGGATAAAGCCGATTAGGGGAGAGTGATGGGGAGGGGAGGGGAGGGGAGGTGTGGGGGAGGGGTGAGGGAGGGGAGGGGTGGGGGAGGGTGATGTGGAGGGATGGCCTCCACCTATGTGGTTTTGGGAACTTGGACCGTTTGTTTTTCCGGTCCTTCCATGTTTCCTGAAACCTTGGAAACAAGGGCCCTTTCTTTGCGGGAGGGAGTAAGTCTTTTATATTTGCAGGCTTCTTAGTGGCAATGTCAGCCCACACTTGAAGTAACGGGATCAGATCGGGATATCCTGGTTCCCTTTAAACATAACTATGAACTCTTAGTAATAGGGGGTGGGAAAACTAGTCTTGCGTGGGTCAATCAGGGACTCCTTCTGCCCCATCACTTTTAAACAAATTGTAGAGTCTCCAAGCTTTTGGGTTGAAACCACATCCTCTTGGTGAATGCCGAGAGCAGGGGTCCTCAAACTACAACCTGTGGGCCACATGCAGACAGCCGAGGACGTTGATCCTTTCTGCCGGGTGTATGTGCCCCATTTATTTTTTTTTTGAACTTCAAATCAAGATGTGCAGTGTGCACATGAATTTGTTCGTAATATTTGTTTTTTTAAACTATAGTCTTTCCTTCAAAAGGCCTGAGGGATAGTGAACTGGCCCCCTGGGTAAACAGTTTAAAGACCCCTGCCCTAAGGTATCCTGGACTTAGGGGTTATTAATCTCCCAGCCCTGAAACATCCCTGAACATTCTACCCGTTGTAGGAGGCACCATGGGAATTTGGACCCCGGGTAATTTACAAGCCTTTACTCCAATTGAACCCAAGAAAATTCAAAATGGCTTAGGCAGTTACTCTATTTTGGTCACTTTTGACTCGTCCTGCACTAGCCCATTATTTCCATTTAACTCTATAACGCGAAGCATGATGTTTTCATAACATTAAAAATGTATATATTAATACATATATATATATATATTTATAACTATGAAAGTCCACAACAAAAAGAAAATTTTTTCCCAAAATTAAAATTGAAGCGTTATAGGGTTAAAAAGAAGGATGGGTCTTATCAGCGGGTCCAAGACCTTAGCATCATAAATGAATCAGTGATCCGACTGCACCTAGTAGTGCCCAAACCTGTGCCCTCCTAGGGGAAAGTGTGAATGCTTTTATCCCTCTTCCTGTACTTCCAATGAACAAACACACATGTCTGGTAATCCTAAGATTATTTTTGTTTCCTGTGACACTCACCTAATTTCAAGGCCACTGCCACCTCACAAGCTTAGCCTTGTCGTAGTCAAACTGTTCACCTTTTAGACCGTTTGTTTTTCTCAGAAGTTATCGGGTGATTAAAGCTTCTGAACCAAGTGTGCCAGGTCCACGACTACCATCTCCTGGACCACCTCAACCTTATCCATCCTGGATAAAGTTGCCCTCAATGGACAACCCCTCCCAGCAGTGTAGGAAGGGTATGGACCCAAAGCCCCACCTCGCCCCTTTTGCCAGCAGGAAGCAGCTAGAGATGTCGTCGCCCAGTACCCCCAAATATTTGGGTCCATATCTCTTCAGGGGGGCAAATGTTAGGTAGCTATGCTAGGGACTGGGGCATCCGTTATGCATGCCCATAGGGCCAAGATAAGAGCCCAGTTAGGAGAGGCACCCTGTGCATGCTCAGAGGTCCAGATTTCTGGCCATGAAGGGGAGGTCACCTGGGTGGTTCCTGTACCTGGATTGACCAATCTAGGCCATGTAAATTCAATTCAGCCACTGGGGTCGGCCAGACTTGCCCACCACGCCTCCCTACGCTCATAAAACTCTCTTGAGTGCAGACCAGGCTTCTGCATGATTTCTCTCTCACTCAGGAAGGCTCTTTGGAGGCAGCTGTGCTGCACATGAGTGGCTGGTGGATACTGTTCAGATGCATGGCTTTCTGCTTGCAAGGGTTTTTGTCTCAGCTGACTGTAAGGGAGGAGGTAGTACGTCTGGATCACAGAGTATCCATGTCCACAAACGAGGCTGCTCATTCCACAGTCCTGGAAGTGCTTTATGAAAACCCTCTGCTTTGCAATGTCATTCTTTGTAGATTAGAGTGGGAGGGGCTGGGACCAAGGTATGCTGCCTCTTACTCCCAGTTGCAGGTTTCTGGATGCTGATTGTATCTCTTACAGCATCAGTTAGTGGGCTTGTTGTCTGCCTCAGGCTTTGTTCACGGAGATCCTCCAGCTAGTTGGTGGTGTGTGCGCATGAGCAGAGACTTCCTGCCAATCCCCCATGAGTAGTAGAGCTCCCATGGTGTGGACTCCATGAAAGCCTTGCCCCAGGCAGCATGCTTACAAAGGAGGGTGGGCCCTGCAGGACAGAGGACCATTCCCCCTGTGGAATGGCCTCAGAGATCCACCTCCCTCTCTGGCCAGCTGCTGGGGCTGTGGGTCCTAAGCATCATGGCTGACTCAATAATAGACACAGGGTGAGGCGACTCCAGTAGCTGTTTTGACTGGTCTAATCCAGCCTGAGATCATCCTTGCATGAGCCCCTGCCAAGATTATTTTTGTTTCTTTTATGATCTTTTCATTAGTGGCTCCTACAACACTAACCACCATCCATAAATACATCATCTGTTTGAAGCCCATCTGTACATTAATTGCCCTCCTTATTCACAAAATATCCACTCTCCACCCAAGCCCCTGGCCTCAGCTCCTCATTTTTCCCCCCTCAATGCCCGCCACCCATCCCTCATCAATCCTTGGAAATGTACTAATTCTTTTGTCATATTTTCACCCACCTTTCTTTTGAGGTCAATGAAGATCCTTGTAATCGGTTCCCACTTTCCATCCTGCCCTTCCTCCACCCTCCCAGTATCTCCACTCATAACACTGGTAAAGGGCCCATCCACTCTGGATTCCCCGTGTTTGAAATTCCTATCGGTACTAGAATACCTTCTCTAGTTTGGCCAGATTAGTATGGTAGAACTGGGATCATGATAGTGGGGCAAGAGAAAGCATTAAGAACTAGAGGAAAGTTGTGTTTCATCTTTGCTGTCTCATACCCTGTATTCTTTAATCTCCACTCTGAGATCCTTCTGTAAGGGGATGTCCAGTGCACTGCAAATAGGTTTTGGGTCTATACCCGGCAGTCCCCTCTCATTCTCCATGATAAGATTTTTTTGTTCTCATGATACCTGTTGCCTTATCCCTTTAAAACTTTGTGATCACACAGGCTGGTATGCTTTCTCCATGTGGGCTCTGTTGCTTCAGAGCCAGATGGCTGTTTCTTTACCCTCAGGCCTTTAAGACCCCACACGCTATATCTTTAGGTAGCTGGACACCATCGGCTTTCTTCACCACATTTGCTTATGCAGCCGCTTTGTGGTCAGTGATTGTGTAGGGAAGGTGAGCATCTTAGAATGCCAATTTAATAGAACAGTGTTATTGCAATGAGGGAGTCCTTGAGCGGAGGCCCTATGTCCATCTGCTACCTTAATACTAAATCTATAAACATATGGACATAGATCTATTTCCCCATGCCCCTTTGTAAATATATGTACATATGTACATGCCTTTATTTAGACGTCTATAACTGGCCCTTGCTTCCCAGCTCACTCTTCTATACTCTTTGATTTTCCTCTTGTGCCCACTGACATGCTCAGTCTTCCTTTGGGTTTCAGTAATTCCTCTTGGTTACATTACCTTTGATCACGCCCTACCAGGCCTCCTACATCCCCCTCACTATCGTTTTCCATCACTTGTTGTACCCTTGTCTCTGGGTTTCTTTACAGCACTTCCTTTCCCCCCACCGTGCTCACTCCCATGCCCAATGGAAAGGGCCGGTCACATGTTTACTCCTCCAGATTGTTCATCCAGCCTCTCTTAATTAGACAGACCTGTAAAGGTAATAACATGCACAAAACAAGACTGAGCTAAACCAAGCAGCAAAAAGAAAAAAAAAACAAACAAAAATGAAAACAAAACCCAACCCAAATCCAATGACACTAAAAGAAAACAACACTAACCAGAAAGAAAAGTACAAGGACTGTGTGGTGAACTTTAGGAGTGTTTTCCAGTCCAGTCTGTGGGGGCACCGAACCCTGACCACAAAGTCCACCTTTGGCATTCCCCGGGGACTTTGATGCTCCGTTTTCTTACTCTTCCGCTGCACTCTCTTAGTGTCATGCATCGAAGTGGCAGGATCAGTTCGGGCGCAGTTCCCACACTGTGTGTCCAGTGTTGTCCCCTCTAAGGCTATGGGTCTTTGAGGGACGTTTCTCATCGTGGGGCTGCCCATGTGGTCTTCTCTGTGGATTGGCTTCTCTGATTGGGAACATCATCCTCAAGGTGTATTGGGCCAGGGTGTGCTCCATTCTCCCCTCCTCCCCCTTGTTCTGCCCTGTGTTCACTGATCAGATATGTCCCTCTCCGCGAGCTGCAGATCCGGTGCCATCCTGTGAAATACAATCTTTTGGGGCTGCAAGGATGTGGGGGGGTGGGTATCAGCTCAGATCTTTTGAGAGTCCAGGAGATATTGACTTCTCGATGGGCACAGTTCTGTGGGGCACCGTGCTCTTGGTCCAGACGCTGGTTGTGAATATGACTTTGTTGTTAACCAGTTGTGTGTCTCTGGGTCAACTCCCGTGTGTTTTTGAGTGAGTTTTCTAATCTGCAAAGTAAATGTACAGGATTATCCAGACTCCCATGTCAGCAAGTTATCGAGAGGGGTTAATCAGAGACTGTTTCATATAGTGTGTACCTGCGCGCCGCATTCTAGACCTGCGATGGCAATTATGAGCTCAGGATAGAGATGGTGTCCAGCAGGTAACATACGTGGCTCCATATTGAAACAGGAAGCCCACTGTGGAGATTTGGTCCTTCTGTTGATGGCCACCGGCCACCTAGTCTTCTCCTGCTATAACTGCTTCACTGGCTCAGCAGCTGAGCCAGAAGCCAGTGATATCATAACCAGGTGGCTAACTGGGCCAAAGGGCTGATAGATATTTGTTATTTTGTTGTCTTGGGAAACCCACCTACCCTCCATGCAAACCTTCTGGTGTGAGTTATCTGTGGAAGGAATCATAGGCTCACAGTAATTCACATCTTTCTTCTTGAAAATGTGCCCATATTCCTTTCTGAACCTGACAAGGTGGCCCCTGTGTCCACCAAGAAATTTACTGCCTGGCCTCCTACTTGGAGAGTTAGCCTGGGCTTTTGGCGGCGAAGTGAAACAGAGCCCTGACCCCTTCATTGAGCTTCTTCAAGCATTATTGTCTCTTGCTTGGGTCTTTCTACGTGCAGATGAGGCCCATCCACTCTAGTGGAGGGTCGTGCACCTCTCCTCGGGTTTTCAAGGCACTGATTTTTCCAGTGTCCTTCTTTCCTGCAGTAGGCACATTGGTCCTTCCCCATGGCTTGGCGGTGCCCACAGGTTAGTCTCTCCGTGAGTGGGCCATGCTCTCCTTTTCCTGAGTCTCTGGGGTCTCTCATGGCAATTCCTAGTATTTTAGCTAGCTTCTTTGTCTCTGTCGTGCTAGGGTCATCTCTGTTGTTATACACTCAATGAGCCACTTGTACCAAATCGCTAAGATTTTTCCCTTCAAACCCTTCCCACTTCTTTGTCATGTCTGAGGCAGACTGACTGAGTAATAAAGGCAATACTTATTGCCCTCCTGTTTTCAGTGCCTCCGGGCCGTTAGGGGTATAAAGCCCGTAGGCTTCCCTCAGCCACTCTAGAAAGGCAGGCGGATATTCTCTTATAGGAACCTGAAAATTCTCACTGACCTTAGATAAATTCATAGGTTTCCTAGCTCTTCTGCAGAGGGTCATGTAAGAGCAATGGTTGATACCTGGTAAAGTCCTCTGGGCCTTGCTAGGAATTGAGATCCCACATTGTTGGTGTAGTGGCCAAAAGAGTTTCTCCCAAGTGGGGAGTGCCCGCTCGCTGACCATCAGGTTCACTGACTGCTTACTGGGCCTCTGTCTGGAAGGGCTACCCTCCTCCGTTGTGAACAGCACCTGGAGAAGTTGTTGGCAAGCATTCCAGGTGGGCTGATGAGTATGGAAGTCATACCAGTACTAGTGTGTGTGGGGGGCTGCTTGTTAGGGGTGGGGGTGAGTTTGGGGGGCCGGTGGGGGAGGGAGTGACTCAATAAGGGCCTGTTAGAAGTTTTCTATTTCTGGACCCTAGAAACCTTATAGGGCGGGGGTTGAAAGAAAGGGTTTGAAGCCAGCTCTCCCACTCCCAGAGTTCTCCTGCAAAATGGGATAAAGCCGATTAGGGGAGAGTGATGGGGAGGGGAGGGGAGGGGAGGTGTGGGGGAGGGGTGAGGGAGGGGAGGGGTGGGGGAGGGTGATGTGGAGGGATGGCCTCCACCTATGTGGTTTTGGGAACTTGGACCGTTTGTTTTTCCGGTCCTTCCATGTTTCCTGAAACCTTGGAAACAAGGGCCCTTTCTTTGCGGGAGGGAGTAAGTCTTTTATATTTGCAGGCTTCTTAGTGGCAATGTCAGCCCACACTTGAAGTAACGGGATCAGATCGGGATATCCTGGTTCCCTTTAAACATAACTATGAACTCTTAGTAATAGGGGGTGGGAAAACTAGTCTTGCGTGGGTCAATCAGGGACTCCTTCTGCCCCATCACTTTTAAACAAATTGTAGAGTCTCCAAGCTTTTGGGTTGAAACCACATCCTCTTGGTGAATGCCGAGAGCAGGGGTCCTCAAACTACAACCTGTGGGCCACATGCAGACAGCCGAGGACGTTGATCCTTTCTGCCGGGTGTATGTGCCCCATTTATTTTTTTTTTGAACTTCAAATCAAGATGTGCAGTGTGCACATGAATTTGTTCGTAATATTTGTTTTTTTAAACTATAGTCTTTCCTTCAAAAGGCCTGAGGGATAGTGAACTGGCCCCCTGGGTAAACAGTTTAAAGACCCCTGCCCTAAGGTATCCTGGACTTAGGGGTTATTAATCTCCCAGCCCTGAAACATCCCTGAACATTCTACCCGTTGTAGGAGGCACCATGGGAATTTGGACCCCGGGTAATTTACAAGCCTTTACTCCAATTGAACCCAAGAAAATTCAAAATGGCTTAGGCAGTTACTCTATTTTGGTCACTTTTGACTCGTCCTGCACTAGCCCATTATTTCCATTTAACTCTATAACGCGAAGCATGATGTTTTCATAACATTAAAAATGTATATATTAATACATATATATATATATATTTATAACTATGAAAGTCCACAACAAAAAGAAAATTTTTTCCCAAAATTAAAATTGAAGCGTTATAGGGTTAAAAAGAAGGATGGGTCTTATCAGCGGGTCCAAGACCTTAGCATCATAAATCATAAACACACACACACACACACACACACATACACTTGCAGAATCAATAGTCGGCTTCTGACTTGGTGTCTTTTTTACACACACGCACACAGACACATACACACACCTGTGCAGAATCTGTGGAGGACTTCTAACAACATGTCCTTTTTACACACACACACACACACACACACACACACACACACAAAGACATACTCTTGCAGGATCTCTAGAGTGCTTCTGACTTGGTGTCCTTTATACACACACACACACACATACACCCTTCCAGAACTCCACAATGATTCTGATTTCATGTCCTTTTTACACACACACACACACACACACACAAACACACCATTGCAGAATCAATAGAGGGCTTCTGACTTCATGTCTTTTTTATACACACACACACACACACCCTTACAGAACCTCTGGAGGGCTTCTGATTTCATGTCCTTTTTTCACACACACACACACACACACACACACACACACTTTTGCAGAATCAATAGTCGGTTTCTGACTTCGTG
>NW_027459114.1:100000-102500 GCF_050624435.1 Tenrec ecaudatus | reverse complement strand
TTATACACACACACACACACACACACACACTCACACACATCCTTGCAGAATTCCTGGATGGATTCTTACTTTGTGTCATTTTTAAACACACACACACACACACACTCCAAACTCATTTTCTTGCAAAATCTCTGCAGTCCTTCTGACTTCGTGTCCTTTTTAAACACACACACACACACACACATACACTTGTAGAATCTCTGGAGGACTTCTGATTTCATGTCCTTATTACACACACACACACACACACACTCCCTCACTCTCACTCTGGAGGACTTCTGATTTCATGTCCTTATTACACACACACACACACACACACACACACACTCCCTCACTCTCACACTCATACCTTTCCAGAAAACCTAGAGGGCTTCTGATTTCGTGTCCTTTTAACACAACACACTCACCCTTGCAGAATCTCTAGAGGGCTTCTGACTTCCTGTACTTTTGACACACACAGACACCCTTGCAGAATCTCCAGACATTTTCTGACTTCGTGTTGTTTTCACACATACACACACACACACACACTCTGGCAGAATCTCTGGAGGGCTTCTAATATGGTTTACTTATTTCAAACACAACAAACACACACACACAGACCTTTGCATAATCAATATTGGGCTTCTGACTTCGTGTAATTTTTACCCTCACACACAAACACACACACACACATACAACCTTGCAGAATCTCTGGAGGGCTTCTGACTTTGTGTCCTTTTTACACAAACATACACACATACACACACCCTTGAAGAATCTCTAGAGGGCTTCTGACTTCGTGTATTTTTACACAAACACACACACACACCAAACACACATACACCCTGGTAGAATCTCTGGATGGTGGCTGACTTGCTGTCCTTTTTACACACACACACACACACACACACACACACACACAAACACCCTTGCAGAATATCTAGAGGGTTTCTGAATTTATGTCTGTTTACACACACACACACTTACAGAACCTCTGGACGGCTTCAGACTCCATGTCCTTTTTACTCACACACACACACACACACACACACACACTTTTGCGGAATCAATAGTCGGCTTCTGACTTGGTATCCTTTTTACACACACGCACACAAACACATACACACACCTTTGCAGAATTTGTGGAGGACTTCTAACAACATGTCCTTTTTACACACACACACACACACACACACACACACAAGACATACTCTTGCAGGATCTCTAGAGTGCTTCTGACTTGGTGTCCTTTATACACACACACACACATACACCCTTCCAGAACTCTACAAGGGTTCTGACTTCATGTCCTTTTTACACACACACACACACACACACACCCTTACAGAACCTCTGGAGGGCTTCTGATTTCATGTCCTTTTTACACACACACACACACACACACACAAACACACACTTTTGCAGAATCAATAGTCGGCTTCTGACTTCGTGTCCTTTTTACAAATACCCACAACGTCCTTGCAGAATTTCTAGAGGGCTTCTGAATTTGTGACCTTATTACACACGCACACACTCACACACATAAAACCTTGCAGAATCTCTTGAGAGCTTCAT
The DNA here is from genome assembly GCF_050624435.1 of Tenrec ecaudatus. NCBI lineage: Eukaryota > Metazoa > Chordata > Mammalia > Afrosoricida > Tenrecidae > Tenrec > Tenrec ecaudatus. Next base: position 100,943 of record NW_027459114.1, on the reverse strand, counting down.
ACTTGGTCTCCTTTTTACAAATACACACACACACACATCATGGCAGAATCTCTAGATGGCTTCTGACTTCAGGATCTTTTTACACACACACCTTTGCAGAAACTATGGAGTGTTTCTGACTTCATGTGTCCTTTTTACACACACTCTCACACACACACACCCTTGCAGAATCTCTTGAGGGCTTCTGACGTCATGTCCTTGTTACACACACATACACACACGCACTTGCATAATCTGTGGGGGTCTGACTTCGTGTCCTTTTTACACACACACACACTCACACACACCCTCCCTCACACTGATACTCATACCTTTGGAAAATTCCTAGAGGGCTTCTGACTTCCTTACCTTTTTACACACACACACACACACACACCCACACACACACACACATCCTTGCAGAATTCCTGGATGGATTCTTACTTTGTGTCATTTTTAAACACACACACACACACACACACACACACTCCAAACTCATTTTCTTGCCAAATCTCTGCAGTCCTTCTGACTTCGTGTCCTTTTTAAACACACACACACACACACACACACACACACACACATACACTTGTAGAATCTCTGGAGGACTTCTGATTTCATGTCCTTATTACACACACACACACACACACTCCCTCACTCTCACTCTGGAGGACTTCTGATTTCATGTCCTTATTACACACACACACACACACACACACTCCCTCACTCTCACACTCATACCTTTCCAGAAAACCTAGAGGGCTTCTGATTTTGTGTCCTTTTAACACAACACACTCACCCTTGCAGAATCTCTAGAGGGCTTCTGACTTCCTGTACTTTTTACACACACACACACAAACACCCTTGCAGAATCTCCAGACATTTTCTGACTTCGTGTTGTTTTCACACATACACACACACACACTCTGGCAGAATCTCTGGAGGGCTTCTAATATGGTTTACTTAT
>NW_027459114.1:92500-95000 GCF_050624435.1 Tenrec ecaudatus | reverse complement strand
TTGCAGAATATCTAGAGGGTTTCTGAATGTGTGTCCGTTTCACATACACACACACACACACACACACATCCACACCCTTACAGAACCTCTGGACGGCTTCAGACTCCATGTCCTTTTTACACACTCACACACACACACACACACACACACACTTTTTGCAGAATCAATAGTCGGCTTCTGACTTAGTGTCCTTTTTTCACACACGCACACAGACACACACATACACTTTTGCAGAATCAATAGTCGGCTTCTGACTTGGTGTCCTTTTTACACACACGCACACAGACCCATACACACACCTGTGCAGAATCTGTGGAGGACTTCTAACAACATGTCCTTTTTACACACACACACACACACACACAAAGACATACTCTTGCAGGATCTCTAGATTGCTTCTGACTTGGTGTCCTTTATACACACACACACACATACACCCTTCCAGAACTCTACAAGGATTCTGACTTCATGTCCTTTTTACACACACACACACACACACACACACACACACATGCATCCTTGCAGAATCGCAGGAATTCATCTCACGTCATGTAATTTATACACATACACTCAAACTTATTCCCTTGCAAAATCACTTGAGGGTTTCTTACTTCGTGTTCTTTTTACAAACATACTTAAAACACACACAGACACACCCTTGCAGGATCTCTAGAGGGCTTCTGACTTGGTGTCCTTTTTACACACACGCACACAGACACACATACACACACCTGTGCAGAATCTTTGGAGGACTTCTAAAATGTCGTTTATAAACACACACACACACACACATCCCTTGCAGAATCTCTAGAGGGATTCAGACTTCGTGTCCTTTTTACACACACACACACACACACATCCTTGCAGGAACTCTACAGCGATTCTAAATTCCTATCCTTTTACACACGAACACACACACTCACACGCTTGCATAATGCCTGCAGGGCTTCTGTCTTCATGTCCTTTTTATACACACACACAGACACACAACCTTGCACAATCTCTAGAGTTCTTTTGATTTCTTGTCCTTTATACACACACACACACACTCACACAAACACATCATTCCAGAATCTCTAGAGGGTTTCTGACTTTTTTCTTTACACACACACACACACACACACACACACACCTTTGCAGAAACTATGGAGTGTTTCTGACTTCATGTGTACTTTTTACACACACACACACACACACATACAACCTTGCAGAATCTCTGGAGGGCTTCTGATTTTGTGTCCTTTTTACACAAACATACACACATACACACACCCTTGAAGAATCTCTAGAGGGCTTCTGACTTCGTGTCTTTTTACACAAACACACACACACACCACACACACATACACTTTGGTAGAATCTCTGGATGGTGGCTGACTTGCTGTCCTTTTTACACACACACACACACACACACACAAACACTTGAAGAATATCTAGAGGGTTTTTGAATTTGTGTCTGTTTACTCACACACACACACACACACACACACTTACAGAACCTCTGGACGGCTTCAGACTCCATGTCCTTTTTACACACACACACACACACACACACACACACACACACACACATACACTTTTGCAGAATCAATAGTCGGCTTATGACTTGGTGTCTTTTTTACACACACGCACACAGACACATACACACACCTGTGCAGAATCTGTGGAGGACTTCTAACAACATGTCCTTTTTGCACACACACACACACACACACAAAGACATACTCTTCCAGGATCTCTAGAGTGCTTCTGACTTGGTGTCCTTTATACACACACACGCACATACACCCTTCCAGAACTCTACAAGGATTCTGACTTCATGTCCTTTTTACACACACACACTCACACACAAACACACCATTGCAGAATCAATAGAGGGCTTCTGACTTCATGTCCTTTTTAAACAGACACACACACACACCCTTACAGAACCTCTGGAGGGCTTCTGATTTCATGTCCTTTTTACAAACACCCCCCCACACAAACGACCTTGCAGAATTTCTAGAGGGCTTCTGACTTTGTGACCTTATTACACACGCACACACTCACACACATAAAACCTTGCAGAATCTCTTGAGAGCTTCATACTTGGTCTCCTTTTTACAAAAACACACACACATCATGGCAGAATCTCTAGATGGCTTCTGACTTCAGGATCTTTTTACACACACACACACACACACACACACACACACCTTTGCAGAAACTATGGAGTGTTTCTGACTTCATGTGTCCTTTTTACACACACTCACACACACACCCTTGCAGAATCTCTTGAGGCCTTCTGACGTCATGTCCTTGTTAAACACACACACACACACACACACACTTGCATAATCTCTGGAGGGCTTCTGACTTCGTGTCCTTTTTACACACACACACTCACACACACACCCTCCCTCACACTGATACTCATACCTTTGGAAAATTCCTAGAGGGCTTCTGACTTCCTGTCCTTTTTACACACACACACACACACACACACATCCTTGCAGAATTC
>NW_027459114.1:70000-87500 GCF_050624435.1 Tenrec ecaudatus | reverse complement strand
CACACACACATACACCCTTCCAGAACTCTACAAGGATTCTGACTTCATGTCCTTTTTACACACACACACACACACACACACACACACACACACACACACACACATGCATCCTTGCAGAATCGCAGGAATTCATCTCACGTCATGTAATTTATACACATACACTCAAACTTATTCCCTTGCAAAATCACTTGAGGGTTTCTTACTTCGTGTTCTTTTTACAAACATACTTAAAACACACACAGACACACCCTTGCAGGATCTCTAGAGGGCTTCTGACTTGGTGTCCTTTTTACACACACGCACACAGACACACATACACACACCTGTGCAGAATCTTTGGAGGACTTCTAAAATGTCGTTTATAAACACACACACACACACACATCCCTTGCAGAATCTCTAGAGGGATTCAGACTTCGTGTCCTTTTTACACACACACACACACACACACACACACACATCCTTGCAGGAACTCTACAGCGATTCTAAATTCCTATCCTTTTACACACGAACACACACACTCACACGCTTGCATAATGCCTGCAGGGCTTCTGTCTTCATGTCCTTTTTATACACACACACAGACACACAACCTTGCACAATCTCTAGAGTTCTTTTGATTTCTTGTCCTTTATACACACACACACACACTCACACAAACACATCATTCCAGAATCTCTAGAGGGTTTCTGACTTTTTTCTTTACACACACACACACACACACACACACACACACCTTTGCAGAAACTATGGAGTGTTTCTGACTTCATGTGTACTTTTTACACACACACACACACACACATACAACCTTGCAGAATCTCTGGAGGGCTTCTGATTTTGTGTCCTTTTTACACAAACATACACACATACACACACCCTTGAAGAATCTCTAGAGGGCTTCTGACTTCGTGTCTTTTTACACAAACACACACACACACCACACACACATACACTTTGGTAGAATCTCTGGATGGTGGCTGACTTGCTGTCCTTTTTACACACACACACACACACACACACAAACACTTGAAGAATATCTAGAGGGTTTTTGAATTTGTGTCTGTTTACTCACACACACACACACACACACACACACTTACAGAACCTCTGGACGGCTTCAGACTCCATGTCCTTTTTACACACACACACACACACACACACACACATACACTTTTGCAGAATCAATAGTCGGCTTATGACTTGGTGTCTTTTTTACACACACGCACACAGACACATACACACACCTGTGCAGAATCTGTGGAGGACTTCTAACAACATGTCCTTTTTACACACACACACACACACAAAGACATACTCTTGCAGGATCTCTAGAGTGCTTCTGACTTGGTGTCCTTTATACACACACACACACACATACACCCTTCCAGAACTCTACAAGGATTCTGACTTCATGTCCTTTTTACACACACAAACACACACACACACACACACACACAAACTCATTTTCTTGCCAAATCTCTGCAGTCCTTCTGACTTCGTGTCCTTTTTAAACACACACACACACACACATACACTTGTAGAATCTCTGGAGGACTTCTGATTTCATGTCCTTATTGCACACACACTCCCTCACTCTCACTCTGGAGGACTTCTGATTTCATGTCCTTATTACACACACACACACACACACACACACACTCCCTCACTCTCACACTCATACCTTTCCAGAAAACCTAGAGGGCTTCTGATTTCATGTCCTTTTAACACAACATACTCACCCTTGCAGAATCTCTAGAGGGCTTCTGACTTCCTGTACTTTTGACACACACACACACACACAAACACCCTTGTAGAATCTCCAGACATTTTCTGACTTCGTGTTGTTTTCACACATACACACACACACACTCTGGCAGAATCTCTGGAGGGCTTCTAATATGGTTTACTTATTTCAAACACAACAAACACACACACACACACAGACCTTTGCATAATCAATATTGGGCTTCTGACTTCGTGTAATTTTTACCCTCACACACAAACACACACACACACATACAACCTTGCAGAATCTCTGGAGGGCTTCTGACTTTGTGTCCTTTTTACACAAACATACACACATACACACACCCTTGAAGAATCTCTAGTGGGCTTCTGACTTCGTGTCTTTTTACACAAACACACACACACCAAACACACATACACCCTGGTAGAATCTCTGGATGGTGGCTGACTTGCTGTCCTTTTTACACACACACACACACACACACACAAACACTTGAAGAATATCTAGAGGGTTTCTGAATTTGTGTCTGTTTACACACACACACACACACACACACACACACACACACTTACAGAACCTCTGGATGGCTTCAGACTCCATGTCCTTTTTACACACACACACACTTTTGCAGAATTAATAGTCGGTTTCTGATATGGTATCCTTTTTACACAAACGCACACAGACACATACACACACCTGTGCAGAATCTGTGGAGGACTTCTAACAACATGTCCCTTTTACACACACACACACACACACACACACACACACATACATGCATCCTTGCAGAATCGCAGGAATTCATCTCACGTCATGGAGTTTATACACATACACATACACACTCAAACTCATTCCCTTGCAAAATCACTTGAGGGTTTCTTACTTCGTGTTCTTTTTACAAACATACTTAAAACACACACAGACACACCCTTGCAGGATCTCTAGAGGGCTTCTGACTTGGTGTCCTTTTTACACACACGCACACAGACACACATACACACACCTGTGCAGAATCTTTGGAGGACTTCTAAAATGTCGTTTATAAACACACACATATCCATTGCAGAATCTCTAGAGGGATTCAGACTTCGTGTCCTTTTTACACACACACACACACACACACATCCTTGCAGGAACTCTACAGCGATTCTAAATTCCTATCCTTTTACACACGCACACACACACTCACACGCTTGCATAATGCCTGCAGGGCTTCTGTCTTCATGTCCTTTTATACACACACACAGACACACAACCTTGCACAATCTCTAGAGTCCTTTTGATTTCTTGTCCTTTTTACACACACACACACACACACACACACACACACTTCCAGAATCTCTAGAGGGCTTCTGACGTCATGTCCTTGTTAAACACATACACACACACACACACACACACACACATCCTTGCAGAATTCCTGGATGGATTCTTACTTTGTGTCCTTTTTAAACACACACACACACACACACACACACACACACACACCCTTGCAGAATATCTAGAGGGTTTCTGAATGTGTGTCCGTTTCACATACACACACACACACACACACACATCCACACCCTTACAGAACCTCTGGACGGCTTCAGACTCCATGTCCTTTTTACACACTCACACACACACACACACACACTTTTTGCAGAATCAATAGTCGGCTTCTGACTTAGTGTCCTTTTTTCACACACGCACACAGACACACACATACACTTTTGCAGAATCAATAGTCGGCTTCTGACTTGGTGTCCTTTTTACACACACGCACACAGACCCATACACACACCTGTGCAGAATCTGTGGAGGACTTCTAACAACATGTCCTTTTTACACACACACACACACACACAAAGACATACTCTTGCAGGATCTCTAGATTGCTTCTGACTTGGTGTCCTTTATACACACACACACACATACACCCTTCCAGAACTCTACAAGGATTCTGACTTCATGTCCTTTTTACACACACACACACACACACACACACACACACACACACACACACACACATGCATCCTTGCAGAATCGCAGGAATTCATCTCACGTCATGTAATTTATACACATACACTCAAACTTATTCCCTTGCAAAATCACTTGAGGGTTTCTTACTTCGTGTTCTTTTTACAAACATACTTAAAACACACACAGACACACCCTTGCAGGATCTCTAGAGGGCTTCTGACTTGGTGTCCTTTTTACACACACGCACACAGACACACATACACACACCTGTGCAGAATCTTTGGAGGACTTCTAAAATGTCGTTTATAAACACACACACACACACACATCCCTTGCAGAATCTCTAGAGGGATTCAGACTTCGTGTCCTTTTTACACACACACACACACACACACACACATCCTTGCAGGAACTCTACAGCGATTCTAAATTCCTATCCTTTTACACACGAACACACACACTCACACGCTTGCATAATGCCTGCAGGGCTTCTGTCTTCATGTCCTTTTTATACACACACACAGACACACAACCTTGCACAATCTCTAGAGTTCTTTTGATTTCTTGTCCTTTATACACACACACACACACTCACACAAACACATCATTCCAGAATCTCTAGAGGGTTTCTGACTTTTTTCTTTACACACACACACACACACACACACACACCTTTGCAGAAACTATGGAGTGTTTCTGACTTCATGTGTACTTTTTACACACACACACACACACACATACAACCTTGCAGAATCTCTGGAGGGCTTCTGATTTTGTGTCCTTTTTACACAAACATACACACATACACACACCCTTGAAGAATCTCTAGAGGGCTTCTGACTTCGTGTCTTTTTACACAAACACACACACACACCACACACACATACACTTTGGTAGAATCTCTGGATGGTGGCTGACTTGCTGTCCTTTTTACACACACACACACACACACACACACAAACACTTGAAGAATATCTAGAGGGTTTTTGAATTTGTGTCTGTTTACTCACACACACACACACACACACACACACACACTTACAGAACCTCTGGACGGCTTCAGACTCCATGTCCTTTTTACACACACACACACACACACACACACACACATACACTTTTGCAGAATCAATAGTCGGCTTATGACTTGGTGTCTTTTTTACACACACGCACACAGACACATACACACACCTGTGCAGAATCTGTGGAGGACTTCTAACAACATGTCCTTTTTACACACACACACACACACAAAGACATACTCTTGCAGGATCTCTAGAGTGCTTCTGACTTGGTGTCCTTTATACACACACACACACACACATACACCCTTCCAGAACTCTACAAGGATTCTGACTTCATGTCCTTTTTACACACACACACACACACACACACACACACAAACTCATTTTCTTGCCAAATCTCTGCAGTCCTTCTGACTTCGTGTCCTTTTTAAACACACACACACACACACATACACTTGTAGAATCTCTGGACGACTTCTGATTTCATGTCCTTATTGCACACACACTCCCTCACTCTCACTCTGGAGGACTTCTGATTTCATGTCCTTATTACACACACACACACACACACACACACACACACTCCCTCACTCTCACACTCATACCTTTCCAGAAAACCTAGAGGGCTTCTGATTTCATGTCCTTTTAACACAACATACTCACCCTTGCAGAATCTCTAGAGGGCTTCTGACTTCCTGTACTTTTGACACACACACACACACACAAACACCCTTGTAGAATCTCCAGACATTTTCTGACTTCGTGTTGTTTTCACACATACACACACACACACTCTGGCAGAATCTCTGGAGGGCTTCTAATATGGTTTACTTATTTCAAACACAACAAACACACACACACACACAGACCTTTGCATAATCAATATTGGGCTTCTGACTTCGTGTAATTTTTACCCTCACACACAAACACACACACACACATACAACCTTGCAGAATCTCTGGAGGGCTTCTGACTTTGTGTCCTTTTTACACAAACATACACACATACACACACCCTTGAAGAATCTCTAGTGGGCTTCTGACTTCGTGTCTTTTTACACAAACACACACACACCAAACACACATACACCCTGGTAGAATCTCTGGATGGTGGCTGACTTGCTGTCCTTTTTACACACACACACACACACAAACACTTGAAGAATATCTAGAGGGTTTCTGAATTTGTGTCTGTTTACACACACACACACACACACACACACACACTTACAGAACCTCTGGATGGCTTCAGACTCCATGTCCTTTTTACACACACACACACTTTTGCAGAATTAATAGTCGGTTTCTGATATGGTATCCTTTTTACACAAACGCACACAGACACATACACACACCTGTGCAGAATCTGTGGAGGACTTCTAACAACATGTCCTTTTTACACACACACACACACACACACACACACAAAGACATACTCTTGCAGGATCTCTAGAGTGCTTCTGACTTGGTGTCCTTTATACACACACACACACACACATACACCCTTCCAGAACTCTACAATGATTCTGACTTTATGTCCTTTTTACACACAAACACACCATTGCAGAATCAATAGAGGTCTTCTGACTTCATGTCCTTTTTACACACACACACACACACACACACCCTTACAGAACCTCTGGAGGGCTTCTGATTTCATGTCCTTTTTACACACACACACACACACACACACACTTTTGCAGAATCAATAGTCGTCTTCTGACTTCGTGTCCTTTTTACAAACACACACACACACACACACACCCTTGCAGAATTTCTAGAGGGCTTCTGAATTTGTGACCTTATTACACACGCACACACTCACACACATAAAACCTTGCAGAATCTCTTGAGAGCTTCATACTTGGTCTCCTTTTTACAAACACACACACACACACATCATGCAGAATCTCTAGATGGCTTCTGACTTCAGGATCTTTTTACACACACACACACACACCTTTGCAGAAACTATGGAGTGTTTCTGACTTCATGTGTCCTTTTTACACACACTCACACACACACACACCCTTGCAGAATCTCTTGAGGTCTTCTGACGTCATGTCCTTGTTACACGCACACACTTGCATAATCTCTGGGGGTCTGACTTCGTGTCCTTTTTACACACACACTCACACACACACCCTTCCTCACACTGATACTCATACCTTTGGAAAATTCCTAGAGGGCTTCTGACTTCCTGTCCTTTTTACACACACACACACACACACACACACATATCCTTGCAGAATTCCTGGATGGCTTCTTACTTTGTGTCCTTTTTAAACACACACACACACACACACAGATACACACACCCTTGCAGAAATTCTAGAGGGCTTCGGACTTCGTGTTCTTTTTACGCACGCACACACACACACACACACACACACAGACATGCATGCACCCTTGCAGAGTCTCTGGAATGCTTCTGACTTCGTGTTCTTTTTACACACACACACACACACATACATGCATCCTTGCAGAATCGCAGGAATTCATCTAACGTCATGTAATTTATACACATACACATACACACTCAAACTCATTCCCTTGCAAAATCACTTGAGGGTTTCTTACTTTGTGTTCTTTTTACAAACATACACACACACACAGACACACCCTTGCAGGATCTCTAGAGGGCTTCTGACTTGGTGTCCTTTTTACACACACGCACACAGACACACATACACACACCTGTTCAGAATCTTTGGAGGACTTCTAAAATGTCGTTTATAAACACACACACACACACACATCCCTTGCAGAAACTCTAGAGGGATTCAGACTTCGTGTCCTTTTTACACACACACACACACACACACACATCCTTGCAGGAACTCTACAGCGATTCTAAATTCCTATCCTTTTACACACGCACACACACACTCACACGCTTGCATAATGCCTGCAGGGCTTCTGTCTTCATGTCCTTTTTATACACACACACAGACACACAACCTTGCACAATCTCTAGAGTCCTTTTGATTTCTGGTCCTTTTTACACACACACACACACACACACACACACCTTTGCAGAAACTATGGAGTGTTTCTGATTTCATGTGTCCTTTTTACACACACACACACACACACACACATACAACCTTGCAGAATCTCTGGAGGGCTTCTGACTTTGTGTCATTTTTACACAAACATACACACATACACACACCCTTGAAGAATCTCTAGAGGGCTTCTGACTTCGTGTCTTTTTACACAAACACACACACACCACACACACATACACCCTTGTAGAATCTCTGGATGGTGGCTGACTTGCTGTCCTTTTTACACACACACACACACACACACAAACCCTTGCAGAATATCTAGAGGGTTTCTGAATTTGTGTCTGTTGTACACACACACACACACACACCCTTACAGAACCTCTGGACGGCTTCAGATTCCATGTCCTTTTTACACACACACACACACACTTTTGCAGAATCAATAGTCGGCTTCTGACTTGGTATCCTTTTTACACACACACACAGACAGACACACATACACACACCTGTGCAGAATCTGTGGAGGACTTCTAACAACATGTCCTTTTTACACACACACACACACACACACACTCAAAGATATACTCTTGCAGGATCTCTAGAGTGCTTCTGACTTGGTGTCCTTTATACACACACACACATACACCCTTCCAGAACTCTACAAGGATTCTGACTTCATGTCCTTTTTACACACACACACACACACACACACAAATTCATTTTCTTGCCAAATCTCTGCAGTCCTTCTGACTTCGTGTCCTTTTTAAACACACACACACACACACACACACACTTGTAGAATCTCTGGAGGACTTCTGATTTCATGTCCTTTTTACACACACACACACACACACACTCCCTCACTCTCACACTGATACCTTTCCAGAAAACCTAGAGGGCTTCTGATTTCATGTCCTTTTAACACAACACACTCACCCTTGCAGAATCTCTAGAGAGCTTCTGACTTCCTGTACTTTTGACACACACACACACAAACACCCTTGCAGAATCTCCAGACATTTTCTGACTTCGTGTTGTTTTCACACATACACACACACACACTCTGGTAGAATCTCTGGAGGGCTTCTAATATGGTTTACTTATTTCAAACACAACAAACACACACACACACACAGACCTTTGCATAATCCATATTGGGCTTCTGACTTCGTGTAATTTTTACCCTCACACACAAACGCACACACACACATACACACACACATACAACCTTGCAGAATCTCTGGAGGGCTCCTGACTTTGTGTCCTTTTTACACAAACATACACACATACACACACCCTTGAAGAATCTGTAGAGGGCTTCTGACTTCGTGTCTTTTTACACAAACACACACACACCAAACACACATACACCCTGGTAGAATCTCTGGATGGTGGCTGACTTGCTGTCCTTTTTACACACACACACACACACACAAACACCCTTGCAGAATATCTAGAGGGTTTCTGAATTTGTGTCTGTTTACACACACACACACACACACACACACCCTTACAGAACCTCTGGACAGCTTCAGACTCCATGTCCTTTTTACACACACACACACACACACACACACATACACTTGCAGAATCAATAGTCGGCTTCTGACTTGGTGTCTTTTTTACACACACGCACACAGACACATACACACACCTGTGCAGAATCTGTGGAGGACTTCTAACAACATGTCCTTTTTACACACACACACACACACACACACACACACACACACACACAAAGACATACTCTTGCAGGATCTCTAGAGTGCTTCTGACTTGGTGTCCTTTATACACACACACACATACACCCTTCCAGAACTCTACAATGATTCTGATTTCATGTCCTTTTTACACACACACACACACACACACACACACAAACACACCATTGCAGAATCAATAGAGGGCTTCTGACTTCATGTCTTTTTTATATACACACACACACACCCTTACAGAACCTCTGGAGGGCTTCTGATTTCATGTCCTTTTTTCACACACACACACACACACACACACTTTTGCAGAATCAATAGTCGGTTTCTGACTTTGTGTCCTTTTTACAAACACCCACACACACACACGCCCTTGCAGAAATTCTAGAGGGCTTCTGAATTTGTGACCTTATTACACACGCACACACTCACACACATAAAACCTTGCAGAATCTCTTGAGAGCTTCATACTTGGTCTCCTTTTTACAAACACACACACACACCATGGCAGAATCTCTAGATGGCTTCTGACTTCAGGATCTTTTTACACACACACACACACACACACACACACCTTTGCAGAAACTATGGAGTGTTTCTGACTTCATGTGTCCTTTTTACACACACTCTCACACACACACACACACCCTTGCAGAATCTCTTGAGGGCTTCTGACGTCATGTCCTTGTTACACAAACACACACTTGCATAATCTCTGGGGGGTCTGACTTCGTATCCTTTTTACACACACACACTCACACACACACCCTCCCTCACACTGATACTCATACCTTTGTAAAATTCCTAGAGGGCTTCTGACTTCCTTACCTTTTTATACACACACACACACACACACTCACACACATCCTTGCAGAATTCCTGGATGGATTCTTACTTTGTGTCATTTTTAAACACACACACACACACACACACACACACTCCAAACTCATTTTCTTGCAAAATCTCTGCAGTCCTTCTGACTTCGTGTCCTTTTTAAACACACACACACACACACACACACACATACACTTGTAGAATCTCTGGAGGACTTCTGATTTCATGTCCTTATTACACACACACACACACACACACTCCCTCACTCTCACTCTGGAGGACTTCTGATTTCATGTCCTTATTACACACACACACACACACACACACACACTCCCTCACTCTCACACTCATACCTTTCCAGAAAACCTAGAGGGCTTCTGATTTCGTGTCCTTTTAACACAACACACTCACCCTTGCAGAATCTCTAGAGGGCTTCTGACTTCCTGTACTTTTGACACACACAGACACCCTTGCAGAATCTCCAGACATTTTCTGACTTCGTGTTGTTTTCACACATACACACACACACACACACTCTGGCAGAATCTCTGGAGGGCTTCTAATATGGTTTACTTATTTCAAACACAACAAACACACATACACAGACCTTTGCATAATCAATATTGGGCTTCTGACTTCGTGTAATTTTTACCCTCACACACACACACACATACAACCTTGCAGAATCTCTGGAGGGCTTCTGACTTTGTGTCCTTTTTACACAAACATACACACATACACACACCCTTGAAGAATCTCTAGAGGGCTTCTGACTTCGTGTCTTTTTACACAAACACACACACACCACACACAAATACACCCTGGTAGAATCTCTGGATGGTGGCTGACTTGCTGTCCTTTTTACACACACACACACACACACACACACAAACACTTGAAGAATATCTAGAGGGTTTCTGAATTTGTGTCTGTTTACACACACACACACTTACAGAACCTCTGGACGGCTTCAGACTCCATGTCCTTTTTACACACACACACACACACACACACACACACACTTTTGCAGAATCAATAGTCGGCTTCTGACTTGGTATCCTTTTTACACACACGCAGACAGACACACATACACACACCTGTGCAGAATCTGTGGAGGACTTCTAACAACATGTCCTTTTTACACACACACACACACACACACACACACAAAGATATACTCTTGCAGGATCTCTAGAGTGCTTCTGACTTGGTGTCCTTTATACACACACACACATACACCCTTCCAGAACTCTACAAGGATTCTGACTTCATGTCCTTTTTACACACACACACACACACACACACACATTAATTTTCTTGCCAAATCTCTGCAGTCCTTCTGACTTCGTGTCCTTTTTAAACACGCACACACACACACACACTTGTAGAATCTCTGGAGGACTTCTGATTTCATGTCCTTTTTACACACACACACACACACACTCCCTCACTCTCACACTCATACCTTTCCAGAAAACCTAGAGGGCTTCTGATTTCATGTCCTTTTAACACAACACACTCACCCTTGCAGAATCTCTAGAGGGCTTCTGACTTCCTGTACTTTTGACACACACACACACAAACACCCTTGCAGAATCTCCAGACATTTTCTGACTTCGTGTTGTTTTCACACATACACACACACACACTCTGGTAGAATCTCTGGAGGGCTTCTAATATGGTTTGCTTATTTCAAACACAACAAACACACACACACACACAGACCTTTGCATAATCAATATTGGGCTTCTGACTTCGTGTAATTTTTACCCTCACACACAAACGCACACACACACACACACACACACACATACAACCTTGCAGAATCTCTGGAGGGCTTCTGACTTTGTGTCCTTTTTACACAAACATACACACATACACACACCCTTGAAGAATCTGTAGAGGGCTTCTGACTTCGTGTCTTTTTACACAAACACACACACACCAAACACACATACACCCTGGTAGAATCTCTGGATGGTGGCTGACTTGCTGTCCTTTTTACACACACACACACACACACACAAACACCCTTGCAGAATATCTAGAGGGTTTCTGAATTTGTGTCTGTTTACACACACACACACACACACACACACACACCCTTACAGAACCTATGGACAGCTTCAGACTCCATGTCCTTTTTACACACACACACACACACACACATACACTTGCAGAATCAATAGTCGGCTTCTGACTTGGTGTCTTTTTTACACACACGCACACAGACACATACACACACCTGTGCAGAATCTGTGGAGGACTTCTAACAACATGTCCTTTTTACACACACACACACACACACACACACAAAGACATACTCTTGCAGGATCTCTAGAGTGCTTCTGACTTGGTGTCCTTTATACACACACACACACACATACACCCTTCCAGAACTCTACAATGATTCTGATTTCATGTCCTTTTTACACACACACACACACACACACACACACACACACACAAACATACCATTGAAGAATCAATAGAGGGCTTCTGACTTCATGTCTTTTTTATACACACACACACACACCCTTACAGAACCTCTGGAGGGCTTCTGATTTCATGTCCTTTTTTCACACACACACACACACACACACACACACACTTTTGCAGAATCAATAGTCGGTTTCTGACTTCGTGTCCTTTTTACAAACACCCACACACACACACGCCCTTGCAGAAATTCTAGAGGGCTTCTGAATTTGTGACCTTATTACACACGCACACACTCACACACATAAAACCTTGCAGAATCTCTTGAGAGCTTCATACTTGGTCTCCTTTTTACAAACACACACACACACCATGGCAGAATCTCTAGATGGCTTCTGACTTCAGGATCTTTTTACACACACACACACACACACACCTTTGCAGAAACTATGGAGTGTTTCTGACTTCATGTGTCCTTTTTACACACACTCTCACACACACACACACCCTTGCAGAATGTCTTGAGGGCTTCTGACGTCATGTCCTTGTTACACAAACACACACTTGCATAATCTCTGGGGGGTCTGACTTCGTATGCTTTTTACACACACACACTCACACACACACCCTCCCTCAACTGATACTCATACCTTTGTAAAATTCCTAGAGGGCTTCTGACTTCCGTACCTTTTTATACACACACACACACACACACACACTCACACACATCCTTGCAGAATTCCTGGATGGATTCTTACTTTGTGTCATTTTTAAACACACACACACACACACACACACACTCCAAACTCATTTTCTTGCAAAATCTCTGCAGTCCTTCTGACTTCGTGTTCTTTTTAAACACACACACACACACACACACACATACACTTGTAGAATCTCTGGAGGACTTCTGATTTCATGTCCTTATTACACACACACACACACACACTCCCTCACTCTCACTCTGGAGGACTTCTGATTTCATGTCCTTATTACACACACACACACACACACACACACTCCCTCACTCTCACACTCATACCTTTCCAGAAAACCTAGAGGGCTTCTGATTTCGTGTCCTTTTAACACAACACACTCACCCTTGCAGAATCTCTAGAGGGCTTCTGACTTCCTGTACTTTTGACACACACAAACACCCTTGCAGAATCTCCAGACATTTTCTGACTTCGTGTTGTTTTCACACATACACACACACACACACACTCTGGCAGAATATCTGGAGGGCTTCTAATATGGTTTACTTATTTCAAACACAACAAAAACACACACACAGACCTTTGCATAATCAATATTGGGCTTCTGACTTCGTGTAATTTTTACCCTCACACACAAACACACACATACAACCTTGCAGAATCTCTGGAGGGCTTCTGACTTTGTGTCATTTTTACACAAACATACACACATACACACACCCTTGAAGAATCTCTAGAGGGCTTCTGACTTCGTGTCTTTTTACACAAACACACACACACCACACACACATACACCCTTGTAGAATCTCTGGATGGTGGCTGACTTGCTGTCCTTTTTACACACACACACACACACACACACACACACAAACCCTTGCAGAATATCTAGAGGGTTTCTGAATTTGTGTCTGTTGTACACATACACACACACCCTTACAGAACCTCTGGACGGCTTCAGATTCCATGTCCTTTTTACACACACACACACACACACACACACGCACACACTTTTCCAGAATCAATAGTCGGCTTCTGACTTGGTATCCTTTTTACACACACGCAGACAGACACACATACACACACCTGTGCAGAATCTGTGGAGGACTTCTAACAACATGTCCTTTTTACACACACACACACACACACACACACACACAAAGATATACTCTTGCAGGATCTCTAGAGTGCTTCTGACTTGGTGTCCTTTATACACACACACACATACACCCTTCCAGAACTCTACAAGGATTCTGATATCATGTCCTTTTTACACACACACACACACACACACACACACATTAATTTTCTTGCCAAATCTCTGCAGTCCTTCTGACTTCGTGTCCTTTTTAAACACACACACACACACACACACTTGTAGAATCTCTGTAGGACTTCTGATTTCATGTCCTTTTTACACACACACACACACACACACACTCCCTCACTCTCACACTCATACCTTTCCAGAAAACCTAGAGGGCTTCTGATTTCATGTCCTTTTAACACAACACACTCACCCTTGCAGAATCTCTAGAGGGCTTCTGACTTCCTGTACTTTTGACACACACACACACAAACACCCTTGCAGAATCTCCAGATATTTTCTGACTTCGTGTTGTTTTCACACATACACACACACACACTCTGGTAGAATCTCTGGAGGGCTTCTAATATGGTTTACTTATTTCAAACACAACAAACACACACACACACACAGACCTTTGCATAATCAATATTGGGCTTCTGACTTCGTGTAATTTTTACCCTCACACACAAACGCACACACACACACACACACACACACACATACAACCTTGCAGAATCTCTGGAGGGCTTCTGACTTTGTGTTCTTTTTACACAAACATACACACATACACACACCCTTGAAGAATCTGTAGAGGGCTTCTGACTTCGTGTCTTTTTACACAAACACACACACACCAAACACACATACACCCTGGTAGAATCTCTGGATGGTGGCTGACTTGCTGTCCTTTTTACACACACACACACACACACACACACAAACACCCTTGCAGAATATCTAGAGGGTTTCTGAATTTGTGTCTGTTTACACACACACACACACACACACACCCTTACAGAACCTCTGGACGGCTTCAGACTCCATGTCCTTTTTACACACACACACACTTTTGCAGAATCAATAGTCGGTTTCTGATATGGTATCCTTTTTACACACACGCACACAGACACATACACACACCTGTGCAGAATCTGTGGAGGACTTCTAACAACATGTCCTTTTTACACACACACACACACACACACACACACACACACACACAAAGACATACTCTTGCAGGATCTCTAGAGTGCTTCTGACTTGGTGTCCTTTATACACACATACACACATACACCCTTCCAGAACTCTACAGTGATTCTGACTTTATGTCCTTTTTACACACACACACACACACACACACAAACACACCATTGCAGAATCAATAGAGGTCTTCTGACTTCATGTCCTTTTTACACACACACACACACACACACCCTTACAGAACCTCTGGAGGGCTTCTGATTTCATGTCCTTTTTACACACACACACACACACACACACACACACACTTTTGCAGAATCAATAGTCGGCTTCTGACTTCGTGTCCTTTTTACAAACACACACACACACACACACACACCCTTGCAGAATTTCTAGAGGGCTTCTGAATTTGTGACCTTATTACACACGCACACACTCACACACATAAAACCTTGCAGAATCTCTTGAGAGCTTCATACTTGGTCTCCTTTTTACAAACACACACACACACACATCATGCAGAATCTCTAGATGGCTTCTGACTTCAGGATCTTTTTACACACACACACACACACACCTTTGCAGAAACTATGGAGTGTTTCTGACTTCATGTGTCCTTTTTACACACACTCACACACACACACCCTTGCAGAATCTCTTGAGGTCTTCTGACGTCATGTCCTTGTTACACGCACACACTTGCATAATCTCTGGGGGTCTGACTTCGTGTCCTTTTTACACACACACTCACACACACACCCTACCTCACACTGATACTCATACCTTTGGAAAATTCCTAGAGGGCTTCTGACTTCCTGTCCTTTTTACACACACACACACAGATACACACACCCTTGCAGAAATTCTATAGGGCTTCGGACTTCGTGTTCTTTTTACGCACGCACACACACACACACACAGACATGCACGCACCCTTGCAGAGTCTCTGGAATGCTTCTGACTTCGTGTTCTTTTTACACACACACACACACACACACACACACACATACATGCATCCTTGCAGAATCGCAGGAATTCATCTCACGTCATGTAATTTATACACATACACATACACACTCAAACTCATTCCCTTGCAAAATCACTTGAGGGTTTCTTACTTTGTGTTCTTTTTACAAACATACACACACACACAGACACACCCTTGCAGGATCTCTAGAGGGCTTCTGACTTGGTGTGCTTTTTACACACACGCACACAGACACACATACACACACCTGTGCAGAATCTTTGGAGGACTTCTAAAATGTCGTTTATAAACACACACACACACATCCCTTGCAGAATCTCTAGAGGGATTCAGACTTCGTGTCCTTTTTACACACACACACACACACACACACACACACACACACACATCCTTGCAGGAACTCTACAGCGATTCTAAATTCCTATCCTTTTACACACTCACACGCTTGCATAATGCCTGCAGGGCTTCTGTCTTCATGTCCTTTTTATACACACACACAGGCACACAACCTTGCACAATCTCTAGAGTCCTTTTGATTTCTTGTCCTTTTTACACACACACACACACACACACACCTTTGCAGAAACTATGGAGTGTTTCTGATTTCATGTGTCCTTTTTACACACACACACACACACACACACATAAAACCTTGCAGAATCTCTCGAGGGCTTCTGACTTTGTGTCATTTTTACACAAACATACACACATACACACACCCTTGAAGAATCTCTAGAGGGCTTCTGACTTCGTGTCTTTTTACACAAACACACACACAC
>NW_027459114.1:62500-65000 GCF_050624435.1 Tenrec ecaudatus | reverse complement strand
GAATCTCTAGAGGGCTTCTGACTTCGTGTATTTTTACACAAACACACACACACACCAAACACACATACACCCTGGTAGAATCTCTGGATGGTGGCTGACTTGCTGTCCTTTTTACACACACACACACACACACACACAAACACTTGAAGAATATCTAGAGGGTTTCTGAATTTATCTGTTTACACACACACACACTTACAGAACCTCTGGACGGCTTCAGACTCCATGTCCTTTTTACTCACACACACACACACACACACACACACACACACACACACACACACACTTTTGCAGAATCAATAGTCGGCTTCTGACTTGGTATCCTTTTTACACACACGCACACAAACACATACACACACCTTTGCAGAATTTGTGGAGGACTTCTAACAACATGTCCTTTTTACACACACACACACACACACACACACAAGACATACTCTTGCAGGATCTCTAGAGTGCTTCTGACTTGGTGTCCTTTATACACACACACACACATACACCCTTCCAGAACTCTACAAGGGTTCTGACTTCATGTCCTTTTTACACACACACACACACACACACACACACCCTTACAGAACCTCTGGAGGGCTTCTGATTTCATGTCCTTTTTACACACACACACACACACACAAACACACACTTTTGCAGAATCAATAGTCGGCTTCTGACTTCGTGTCCTTTTTACAAATACCCACAACGTCCTTGCAGAATTTCTAGAGGGCTTCTGAATTTGTGACCTTATTACACACGCACACACTCACACACATAAAACCTTGCAGAATCTCTTGAGAGCTTCATACTTGGTCTCCTTTTTACAAATACACACACACACACATCATGGCAGAATCTCTAGATGGCTTCTGACTTCAGGATCTTTTTACACACACACCTTTGCAGAAACTATGGAGTGTTTCTGACTTCATGTGTCCTTTTTACACACACTCTCACACACACACACCCTTGCAGAATCTCTTGAGGGCTTCTGACGTCATGTCCTTGTTACACACACATACACACACGCACTTGCATAATCTGTGGGGGTCTGACTTCGTGTCCTTTTTACACACACACACACTCACACACACCCTCCCTCACACTGATACTCATACCTTTGGAAAATTCCTAGAGGGCTTCTGACTTCCTTACCTTTTTACACACACACCCACACACACACACACATCCTTGCAGAATTCCTGGATGGATTCTTACTTTGTGTCATTTTTAAACACACACACACACACACACACACACTCCAAACTCATTTTCTTGCCAAATCTCTGCAGTCCTTCTGACTTCGTGTCCTTTTTAAACACACACACACACACACACACACACACACACATACACTTGTAGAATCTCTGGAGGACTTCTGATTTCATGTCCTTATTACACACACACACACACACACTCCCTCACTCTCACTCTGGAGGACTTCTGATTTCATGTCCTTATTACACACACACACACACACACACACTCCCTCACTCTCACACTCATACCTTTCCAGAAAACCTAGAGGGCTTCTGATTTTGTGTCCTTTTAACACAACACACTCACCCTTGCAGAATCTCTAGAGGGCTTCTGACTTCCTGTACTTTTTACACACACACACACAAACACCCTTGCAGAATCTCCAGACATTTTCTGACTTCGTGTTGTTTTCACACATACACACACACACACTCTGGCAGAATCTCTGGAGGGCTTCTAATATGGTTTACTTATTTTAAACACAACAAACACACACACACAGACCTTTGCATAATCAATATTGGGCTTCTGACTTCGTGTAATTTTTACCCTCACACACACACACACATACAACCTTGCAGAATCTCTGGAGGGCTTCTGACTTTGTGTCCTTTTTACACAAACATACACACATACACACACCCTTGAAGAATCTCTAGAGGGCTTCTGACTTCGTGTCTTTTTACACAAACACACACACACCACACACAAATACACCCTGGTAGAATCTCTGGATGGTGGCTGACTTGCTGTCCTTTTTACACACACACACACACACACAAACACACACACAAACACTTGAAGAATATCTAGAGGGTTTCTGAATTTGTGTCTGTTTACACACACACACACACACCCTTACAGAACCTCTGGACGGCTTCAGACTCCATGTCCTTTTTACACACACACACACACACACACACACATACAGTTTTGCAGAATCAATAGTCGGCTTCTGACTTGGTGTCCTTTTTACACACACGCACACAGACACACACACACACACCTGTGCAGAATCTGTGGAGGACTTCTAACAACATGTCCTTTTTGCACACACACACACACACACACACACACACAAAGACATACTCTTGCAGGATCTCTAGAGTGCTTCTGACTTCGTGTCCTTTATACACACACACACACATACACCCTTCCAGAACTCTACAAGGATTCTGACTTCATGTCCTTTTTACACACACACACACACACACACACACAAACACACCATTGCAGAATCAATAGA
>NW_027459114.1:47500-60000 GCF_050624435.1 Tenrec ecaudatus | reverse complement strand
GACTTCCTGTCCTTTTTACACACACACACACACACACACACACATCCTTGCAGAATTCCTGGATGGCTTCTTACTTTGTGTCCTTTTTAAACACACACACACACACACACACACACACACACACAGATACACACACCCTTGCAGAAATTCTAGAGGGCTTCGGACTTCGTGTTCTTTTTACGCACACACACACACACACACACACAGACATGCACGCACCCTTGCAGAGTCTCTGGAATGCTTCTGACTTCGTGTTCTTTTTACACACACACACACACACACACACACACACATACATGCATCCTTGCAGAATCGCAGGAATTCATCTCACGTCATGGAGTTTATACACATACACATACACACTCAAACTCATTCCCTTGCAAAATCACTTGAGGGTTTCTTACTTCGTGTTCTTTTTACAAACATACTTAAAACACACACAGACACACCCTTGCAGGATCTCTAGAGGGCTTCTGACTTGGTGTCCTTTTTACACACACGCACACAGACACACATACACACACCTGTGCAGAATCTTTGGAGGACTTCTAAAATGTCGTTTATAAACACACACATATCCATTGCAGAATCTCTAGAGGGATTCAGACTTCGTGTCCTTTTTACACACACACACACACACACACATCCTTGCAGGAACTCTACAGCGATTCTAAATTCCTATCCTTTTACACACGCACACACACACTCACACGCTTGCATAATGCCTGCAGGGCTTCTGTCTTCATGTCCTTTTATACACACACACAGACACACAACCTTGCACAATCTCTAGAGTCCTTTTGATTTCTTGTCCTTTTTACACACACACACACACACACACACACACACACACACTTCCAGAATCTCTAGAGGGCTTCTGACGTCATGTCCTTGTTAAACACATACACACACACACACACACACACACACATCCTTGCAGAATTCCTGGATGGATTCTTACTTTGTGTCCTTTTTAAACACACACACACACACACACACACACACCCTTGCAGAATACCTAGAGGGTTTCTGAATGTGTGTCCGTTTCACATACACACACACACACACACACACATCCACACCCTTACAGAACCTCTGGACGGCTTCAGACTCCATGTCCTTTTTACACACTCACACACACACACACACACACACTTTTTGCAGAATCAATAGTCGGCTTCTGACTTAGTGTCCTTTTTTCACACACGCACACAGACACACACATACACTTTTGCAGAATCAATAGTCGGCTTCTGACTTGGTGTCCTTTTTACACACACGCACACAGACCCATACACACACCTGTGCAGAATCTGTGGAGGACTTCTAACAACATGTCCTTTTTACACACACACACACACACACACAAAGACATACTCTTGCAGGATCTCTAGATTGCTTCTGACTTGGTGTCCTTTATACACACACACACACATACACCCTTCCAGAACTCTACAAGGATTCTGACTTCATGTCCTTTTTACACACACACACACACACACACACACACACACACATGCATCCTTGCAGAATCGCAGGAATTCATCTCACGTCATGTAATTTATACACATACACTCAAACTTATTCCCTTGCAAAATCACTTGAGGGTTTCTTACTTCGTGTTCTTTTTACAAACATACTTAAAACACACACAGACACACCCTTGCAGGATCTCTAGAGGGCTTCTGACTTGGTGTCCTTTTTACACACACGCACACAGACACACATACACACACCTGTGCAGAATCTTTGGAGGACTTCTAAAATGTCGTTTATAAACACACACACACACACACACATCCCTTGCAGAATCTCTAGAGGGATTCAGACTTCGTGTCCTTTTTACACACACACACACACACACACATCCTTGCAGGAACTCTACAGCGATTCTAAATTCCTATCCTTTTACACACGAACACACACACTCACACGCTTGCATAATGCCTGCAGGGCTTCTGTCTTCATGTCCTTTTTATACACACACACAGACACACAACCTTGCACAATCTCTAGAGTTCTTTTGATTTCTTGTCCTTTATACACACACACACACACTCACACAAACACATCATTCCAGAATCTCTAGAGGGTTTCTGACTTTTTTCTTTACACACACACACACACACACACACACACACACACACACACACACACACCTTTGCAGAAACTATGGAGTGTTTCTGACTTCATGTGTACTTTTTACACACACACACACACACACATACAACCTTGCAGAATCTCTGGAGGGCTTCTGATTTTGTGTCCTTTTTACACAAACATACACACATACACACACCCTTGAAGAATCTCTAGAGGGCTTCTGACTTCGTGTCTTTTTACACAAACACACACACACACCACACACACATACACTTTGGTAGAATCTCTGGATGGTGGCTGACTTGCTGTCCTTTTTACACACACACACACACACACACAAACACTTGAAGAATATCTAGAGGGTTTTTGAATTTGTGTCTGTTTACTCACACACACACACACACACACACACACTTACAGAACCTCTGGACGGCTTCAGACTCCATGTCCTTTTTACACACACACACACACACACACACACACACACACATACACTTTTGCAGAATCAATAGTCGGCTTATGACTTGGTGTCTTTTTTACACACACGCACACAGACACATACACACACCTGTGCAGAATCTGTGGAGGACTTCTAACAACATGTCCTTTTTGCACACACACACACACACACACAAAGACATACTCTTCCAGGATCTCTAGAGTGCTTCTGACTTGGTGTCCTTTATACACACACACGCACATACACCCTTCCAGAACTCTACAAGGATTCTGACTTCATGTCCTTTTTACACACACACACTCACACACAAACACACCATTGCAGAATCAATAGAGGGCTTCTGACTTCATGTCCTTTTTAAACAGACACACACACACACCCTTACAGAACCTCTGGAGGGCTTCTGATTTCATGTCCTTTTTACAAACACCCCCCCACACAAACGACCTTGCAGAATTTCTAGAGGGCTTCTGACTTTGTGACCTTATTACACACGCACACACTCACACACATAAAACCTTGCAGAATCTCTTGAGAGCTTCATACTTGGTCTCCTTTTTACAAAAACACACACACATCATGGCAGAATCTCTAGATGGCTTCTGACTTCAGGATCTTTTTACACACACACACACACACACACACACACACCTTTGCAGAAACTATGGAGTGTTTCTGACTTCATGTGTCCTTTTTACACACACTCACACACACACCCTTGCAGAATCTCTTGAGGCCTTCTGACGTCATGTCCTTGTTAAACACACACACACACACACACACACACACACTTGCATAATCTCTGGAGGGCTTCTGACTTCGTGTCCTTTTTACACACACACACTCACACACACACCCTCCCTCACACTGATACTCATACCTTTGGAAAATTCCTAGAGGGCTTCTGACTTCCTGTCCTTTTTACACACACACACACACACACACACATCCTTGCAGAATTCCTGGATGGCTTCTTACTTTGTGTCCTTTTTAAACACACACACACACACACACACACACACACACACAGATACACACACCCTTGCAGAAATTCTAGAGGGCTTCGGACTTCGTGTTCTTTTTACGCGCACACACACACACACACACAGACATGCACGCACCCTTGCAGAGTCTCTGGAATGCTTCTGACTTCGTGTTCTTTTTACACACACACACACACACACACACACACACATACATGCATCCTTGCAGAATCGCAGGAATTCATCTCACGTCATGGAGTTTATACACATACACATACACACTCAAACTCATTCCCTTGCAAAATCACTTGAGGGTTTCTTACTTCGTGTTCTTTTTACAAACATACTTAAAACACACACAGACACACCCTTGCAGGATCTCTAGAGGGCTTCTGACTTGGTGTCCTTTTTACACACACGCACACAGACACACATACACACACCTGTGCAGAATATTTGGAGGACTTCTAAAATGTCGTTTATAAACACACACATATCCATTGCAGAATCTCTAGAGGGATTCAGACTTCGTGTCCTTTTTACACACACACACACACACACACACATCCTTGCAGGAACTCTACAGCGATTCTAAATTCCTATCCTTTTACACACGCACACACACACTCACACGCTTGCATAATGCCTGCAGGGCTTCTGTCTTCATGTCCTTTTATACACACACACAGACACACAACCTTGCACAATCTCTAGAGTCCTTTTGATTTCTTGTCCTTTTTACACACACACACACACACACACACACACACACACTTCCAGAATCTCTAGAGGGCTTCTGACGTCATGTCCTTGTTAAACACATACACACACACACACACACACACACACATCCTTGCAGAATTCCTGGATGGATTCTTACTTTGTGTCCTTTTTAAACACACACACACACACACACACACACACACACCCTTGCAGAATATCTAGAGGGTTTCTGAATGTGTGTCCGTTTCACATACACACACACACACACACACACACATCCACACCCTTACAGAACCTCTGGACGGCTTCAGACTCCATGTCCTTTTTACACACTCACACACACACACACACACACTTTTTGCAGAATCAATAGTCGGCTTCTGACTTAGTGTCCTTTTTTCACACACGCACACAGACACACACATACACTTTTGCAGAATCAATAGTCGGCTTCTGACTTGGTGTCCTTTTTACACACACGCACACAGACCCATACACACACCTGTGCAGAATCTGTGGAGGACTTCTAACAACATGTCCTTTTTACACACACACACACACACAAAGACATACTCTTGCAGGATCTCTAGATTGCTTCTGACTTGGTGTCCTTTATACACACACACACACATACACCCTTCCAGAACTCTACAAGGATTCTGACTTCATGTCCTTTTTACACACACACACACACACACACACACACACACACATGCATCCTTGCAGAATCGCAGGAATTCATCACACGTCATGTAATTTATACACATACACTCAAACTTATTCCCTTGCAAAATCACTTGAGGGTTTCTTACTTCGTGTTCTTTTTACAAACATACTTAAAACACACACAGACACACCCTTGCAGGATCTCTAGAGGGCTTCTGACTTGGTGTCCTTTTTACACACACGCACACAGACACACATACACACACCTGTGCAGAATCTTTGGAGGACTTCTAAAATGTCGTTTATAAACACACACACACACACACATCCCTTGCAGAATCTCTAGAGGGATTCAGACTTCGTGTCCTTTTTACACACACACACACACACACACACATCCTTGCAGGAACTCTACAGCGATTCTAAATTCCTATCCTTTTACACACGAACACACACACTCACACGCTTGCATAATGCCTGCAGGGCTTCTGTCTTCATGTCCTTTTTATACACACACACAGACACACAACCTTGCACAATCTCTAGAGTTCTTTTGATTTCTTGTCCTTTATACACACACACACACACTCACACAAACACATCATTCCAGAATCTCTAGAGGGTTTCTGACTTTTTTCTTTACACACACACACACACACACACACACACACACCTTTGCAGAAACTATGGAGTGTTTCTGACTTCATGTGTACTTTTTACACACACACACACACACACATACAACCTTGCAGAATCTCTGGAGGGCTTCTGATTTTGTGTCCTTTTTACACAAACATACACACATACACACACCCTTGAAGAATCTCTAGAGGGCTTCTGACTTCGTGTCTTTTTACACAAACACACACACACACCACACACACATACACTTTGGTAGAATCTCTGGATGGTGGCTGACTTGCTGTCCTTTTTACACACACACACACACACACACAAACACTTGAAGAATATCTAGAGGGTTTTTGAATTTGTGTCTGTTTACTCACACACACACACACACACACACACACTTACAGAACCTCTGGACGGCTTCAGACTCCATGTCCTTTTTACACACACACACACACACACACACACACATACACTTTTGCAGAATCAATAGTCGGCTTATGACTTGGTGTCTTTTTTACACACACGCACACAGACACATACACACACCTGTGCAGAATCTGTGGAGGACTTCTAACAACATGTCCTTTTTACACACACACACACACACAAAGACATACTCTTGCAGGATCTCTAGAGTGCTTCTGACTTGGTGTCCTTTATACACACACACACACACATACACCCTTCCAGAACTCTACAAGGATTCTGACTTCATGTCCTTTTTACACACACACACACACACACACACACACACAAACTCATTTTCTTGCCAAATCTCTGCAGTCCTTCTGACTTCGTGTCCTTTTTAAACACACACACACACACACATACACTTGTAGAATCTCTGGAGGACTTCTGATTTCATGTCCTTATTGCACACACACTCCCTCACTCTCACTCTGGAGGACTTCTGATTTCATGTCCTTATTACACACACACACACACACACACACACACACTCCCTCACTCTCACACTCATACCTTTCCAGAAAACCTAGAGGGCTTCTGATTTCATGTCCTTTTAACACAACATACTCACCCTTGCAGAATCTCTAGAGGGCTTCTGACTTCCTGTACTTTTGACACACACACACACACACAAACACCCTTGTAGAATCTCCAGACATTTTCTGACTTCGTGTTGTTTTCACACATACACACACACACACTCTGGCAGAATCTCTGGAGGGCTTCTAATATGGTTTACTTATTTCAAACACAACAAACACACACACACACACAGACCTTTGCATAATCAATATTGGGCTTCTGACTTCGTGTAATTTTTACCCTCACACACAAACACACACACACACATACAACCTTGCAGAATCTCTGGAGGGCTTCTGACTTTGTGTCCTTTTTACACAAACATACACACATACACACACCCTTGAAGAATCTCTAGTGGGCTTCTGACTTCGTGTCTTTTTACACAAACACACACACACCAAACACACATACACCCTGGTAGAATCTCTGGATGGTGGCTGACTTGCTGTCCTTTTTACACACACACACACACACACAAACACTTGAAGAATATCTAGAGGGTTTCTGAATTTGTGTCTGTTTACACACACACACACACACACACACACTTACAGAACCTCTGGATGGCTTCAGACTCCATGTCCTTTTTACACACACACACACTTTTGCAGAATTAATAGTCGGTTTCTGATATGGTATCCTTTTTACACAAACGCACACAGACACATACACACAC
Organism: Tenrec ecaudatus; assembly: GCF_050624435.1. Classification (NCBI taxonomy): domain Eukaryota; kingdom Metazoa; phylum Chordata; class Mammalia; order Afrosoricida; family Tenrecidae; genus Tenrec; species Tenrec ecaudatus. Next base: position 52,703 of record NW_027459114.1, on the reverse strand, counting down.
CTGTGCAGAATCTGTGGAGGACTTCTAACAACATGTCCTTTTTACACACACACACACACACACACACACACAAAGACATACTCTTGCAGGATCTCTAGAGTGCTTCTGACTTGGTGTCCTTTATACACACACACACACACACATACACCCTTCCAGAACTCTACAATGATTCTGACTTTATGTCCTTTTTACACACACACACACACAAACACACCATTGCAGAATCAATAGAGGTCTTCTGACTTCATGTCCTTTTTACACACACACACACACACACACACACACCCTTACAGAACCTCTGGAGGGCTTCTGATTTCATGTCCTTTTTACACACACACACACACACACACACACACTTTTGCAGAATCAATAGTCGTCTTCTGACTTCGTGTCCTTTTTACAAACACACACACACACACACACACACCCTTGCAGAATTTCTAGAGGGCTTCTGAATTTGTGACCTTATTACACACGCACACACTCACACACATAAAACCTTGCAGAATCTCTTGAGAGCTTCATACTTGGTCTCCTTTTTACAAACACACACACACACACATCATGCAGAATCTCTAGATGGCTTCTGACTTCAGGATCTTTTTACACACACACACACACACCTTTGCAGAAACTATGGAGTGTTTCTGACTTCATGTGTCCTTTTTACACACACTCACACACACACACACCCTTGCAGAATCTCTTGAGGTCTTCTGACGTCATGTCCTTGTTACACGCACACACTTGCATAATCTCTGGGGGTCTGACTTCGTGTCCTTTTTACACACACACTCACACACACACCCTTCCTCACACTGATACTCATACCTTTGGAAAATTCCTAGAGGGCTTCTGACTTCCTGTCCTTTTTACACACACACACACACACACACACACATATCCTTGCAGAATTCCTGGATGGCTTCTTACTTTGTGTCCTTTTTAAACACACACACACACACACACAGATACACACACCCTTGCAGAAATTCTAGAGGGCTTCGGACTTCGTGTTCTTTTTACGCACGCACACACACACACACACACACACAGACATGCATGCACCCTTGCAGAGTCTCTGGAATGCTTCTGACTTCGTGTTCTTTTTACACACACACACACACACACACACACATACATGCATCCTTGCAGAATCGCAGGAATTCATCTAACGTCATGTAATTTATACACATACACATACACACTCAAACTCATTCCCTTGCAAAATCACTTGAGGGTTTCTTACTTTGTGTTCTTTTTACAAACATACACACACACACAGACACACCCTTGCAGGATCTCTAGAGGGCTTCTGACTTGGTGTCCTTTTTACACACACGCACACAGACACACATACACACACCTGTTCAGAATCTTTGGAGGACTTCTAAAATGTCGTTTATAAACACACACACACACACACATCCCTTGCAGAAACTCTAGAGGGATTCAGACTTCGTGTCCTTTTTACACACACACACACACACACACACATCCTTGCAGGAACTCTACAGCGATTCTAAATTCCTATCCTTTTACACACGCACACACACACTCACACGCTTGCATAATGCCTGCAGGGCTTCTGTCTTCATGTCCTTTTTATACACACACACAGACACACAACCTTGCACAATCTCTAGAGTCCTTTTGATTTCTGGTCCTTTTTACACACACACACACACACACACACCTTTGCAGAAACTATGGAGTGTTTCTGATTTCATGTGTCCTTTTTACACACACACACACACACACACATACAACCTTGCAGAATCTCTGGAGGGCTTCTGACTTTGTGTCATTTTTACACAAACATACACACATACACACACCCTTGAAGAATCTCTAGAGGGCTTCTGACTTCGTGTCTTTTTACACAAACACACACACACCACACACACATACACCCTTGTAGAATCTCTGGATGGTGGCTGACTTGCTGTCCTTTTTACACACACACACACACACACACACAAACCCTTGCAGAATATCTAGAGGGTTTCTGAATTTGTGTCTGTTGTACACACACACACACACACACACCCTTACAGAACCTCTGGACGGCTTCAGATTCCATGTCCTTTTTACACACACACACACACACACACACACACTTTTGCAGAATCAATAGTCGGCTTCTGACTTGGTATCCTTTTTACACACACACACAGACAGACACACATACACACACCTGTGCAGAATCTGTGGAGGACTTCTAACAACATGTCCTTTTTACACACACACACACACACACACACTCAAAGATATACTCTTGCAGGATCTCTAGAGTGCTTCTGACTTGGTGTCCTTTATACACACACACACATACACCCTTCCAGAACTCTACAAGGATTCTGACTTCATGTCCTTTTTACACACACACACACACACAAATTCATTTTCTTGCAAAATCTCTGCAGTCCTTCTGACTTCGTGTCCTTTTTAAACACACACACACACACACACACACACACACACTTGTAGAATCTCTGGAGGACTTCTGATTTCATGTCCTTTTTACACACACACACACACACTCCCTCACTCTCACACTGATACCTTTCCAGAAAACCTAGAGGGCTTCTGATTTCATGTCCTTTTAACACAACACACTCACCCTTGCAGAATCTCTAGAGAGCTTCTGACTTCCTGTACTTTTGACACACACACACACAAACACCCTTGCAGAATCTCCAGACATTTTCTGACTTCGTGTTGTTTTCACACATACACACACACACACTCTGGTAGAATCTCTGGAGGGCTTCTAATATGGTTTACTTATTTCAAACACAACAAACACACACACACACACACAGACCTTTGCATAATCCATATTGGGCTTCTGACTTCGTGTAATTTTTACCCTCACACACAAACGCACACACACACATACACACACACATACAACCTTGCAGAATCTCTGGAGGGCTCCTGACTTTGTGTCCTTTTTACACAAACATACACACATACACACACCCTTGAAGAATCTCTAGAGGGCTTCTGACTTCGTGTCTTTTTACACAAACACACACACACCAAACACACATACACCCTGGTAGAATCTCTGGATGGTGGCTGACTTGCTGTCCTTTTTACACACACACACACACACACAAACACCCTTGCAGAATATCTAGAGGGTTTCTGAATTTGTGTCTGTTTACACACACACACACACACACACACCCTTACAGAACCTCTGGACAGCTTCAGACTCCATGTCCTTTTTACACACACACACACACACACACACATACACTTGCAGAATCAATAGTCGGCTTCTGACTTGGTGTCTTTTTTACACACACGCACACAGACACATACACACACCTGTGCAGAATCTGTGGAGGACTTCTAACAACATGTCCTTTTTACACACACACACACACACACACACACACACAAAGACATACTCTTGCAGGATCTCTAGAGTGCTTCTGACTTGGTGTCCTTTATACACACACACACATACACCCTTCCAGAACTCTACAATGATTCTGATTTCATGTCCTTTTTACACACACACACACACACACACACACACACAAACACACCATTGCAGAATCAATAGAGGGCTTCTGACTTCATGTCTTTTTTATACACACACACACACACCCTTACAGAACCTCTGGAGGGCTTCTGATTTCATGTCCTTTTTTCACACACACACACACACACACACACTTTTGCAGAATCAATAGTCGGTTTCTGACTTTGTGTCCTTTTTACAAACACCCACACACACACACGCCCTTGCAGAAATTCTAGAGGGCTTCTGAATTTGTGACCTTATTACACACGCACACACTCACACACATAAAACCTTGCAGAATCTCTTGAGAGCTTCATACTTGGTCTCCTTTTTACAAACACACACACACACCATGGCAGAATCTCTAGATGGCTTCTGACTTCAGGATCTTTTTACACACACACACACACACACACACACACACCTTTGCAGAAACTATGGAGTGTTTCTGACTTCATGTGTCCTTTTTACACACACTCTCACACACACACACACACCCTTGCAGAATCTCTTGAGGGCTTCTGACGTCATGTCCTTGTTACACAAACACACACTTGCATAATCTCTGGGGGGTCTGACTTCGTATCCTTTTTACACACACACACTCACACACACACCCTCCCTCACACTGATATTCATACCTTTGTAAAATTCCTAGAGGGCTTCTGACTTCCTTACCTTTTTATACACACACACACACACACACTCACACACATCCTTGCAGAATTCCTGGATGGATTCTTACTTTGTGTCATTTTTAAGCACACACACACACACACACACACACACACTCCAAACTCATTTTCTTGCAAAATCTCTGCAGTCCTTCTGACTTCGTGTCCTTTTTAAACACACACACACACACACACACATACACTTGTAGAATCTCTGGAGGACTTCTGATTTCATGTCCTTATTACACACACACACACACACACACACTCCCTCACTCTCACTCTGGAGGACTTCTGATTTCATGTCCTTATTACACACACACACACACACACACACACTCCCTCACTCTCACACTCATACCTTTCCAGAAAACCTAGAGGGCTTCTGATTTCGTGTCCTTTTAACACAACACACTCACCCTTGCAGAATCTCTAGAGGGCTTCTGACTTCCTGTACTTTTGACACACACAGACACCCTTGCAGAATCTCCAGACATTTTCTGACTTCGTGTTGTTTTCACACATACACACACACACACACACTCTGGCAGAATCTCTGGAGGGCTTCTAATATGGTTTACTTATTTCAAACACAACAAACACACACACACAGACCTTTGCATAATCAATATTGGGCTTCTGACTTCGTGTAATTTTTACCCTCACACACACACACACATACAACCTTGCAGAATCTCTGGAGGGCTTCTGACTTTGTGTCCTTTTTACACAAACATACACACATACACACACCCTTGAAGAATCTCTAGAGGGCTTCTGACTTCGTGTCTTTTTACACAAACACACACACACCACACACAAATACACCCTGGTAGAATCTCTGGATGGTGGCTGACTTGCTGTCCTTTTTACACACACACACACACACACACACAAACACTTGAAGAATATCTAGAGGGTTTCTGAATTTGTGTCTCTTTACACACACACACACTTACAGAACCTCTGGACGGCTTCAGACTCCATG
>NW_027459114.1:40000-42500 GCF_050624435.1 Tenrec ecaudatus | reverse complement strand
CTTGCAGAATTTCTAGAGGGCTTCTGAATTTGTGACCTTATTACACACGCACACACTCACACACATAAAACCTTGCAGAATCTCTTGAGAGCTTCATACTTGGTCTCCTTTTTACAAACACACACACACACACACATCATGCAGAATCTCTAGATGGCTTCTGACTTCAGGATCTTTTTACACACACACACACACACCTTTGCAGAAACTATGGAGTGTTTCTGACTTCATGTGTCCTTTTTACACACACTCACACACACACACCCTTGCAGAATCTCTTGAGGTCTTCTGACGTCATGTCCTTGTTACACGCACACACTTGCATAATCTCTGGGGGTCTGACTTCGTGTCCTTTTTACACACACACACTCACACACACACCCTACCTCACACTGATACTCATACCTTTGGAAAATTCCTAGAGGGCTTCTGACTTCCTGTCCTTTTTACACACACACACACAGATACACACACCCTTGCAGAAATTCTATAGGGCTTCGGACTTCGTGTTCTTTTTACGCACGCACACACACACACACACAGACATGCACGCACCCTTGCAGAGTCTCTGGAATGCTTCTGACTTCGTGTTCTTTTTACACACACACACACACACACACACACACACACATACATGCATCCTTGCAGAATCGCAGGAATTCATCTCACGTCATGTAATTTATACACATACACATACACACTCAAACTCATTCCCTTGCAAAATCACTTGAGGGTTTCTTACTTTGTGTTCTTTTTACAAACATACACACACACACAGACACACCCTTGCAGGATCTCTAGAGGGCTTCTGACTTGGTGTGCTTTTTACACACACGCACACAGACACACATACACACACCTGTGCAGAATCTTTGGAGGACTTCTAAAATGTCGTTTATAAACACACACACACACATCCCTTGCAGAATCTCTAGAGGGATTCAGACTTCGTGTCCTTTTTACACACACACACACACACACACACACATCCTTGCAGGAACTCTACAGCGATTCTAAATTCCTATCCTTTTACACACTCACACGCTTGCATAATGCCTGCAGGGCTTCTGTCTTCATGTCCTTTTTATACACACACACAGGCACACAACCTTGCACAATCTCTAGAGTCCTTTTGATTTCTTGTCCTTTTTACACACACACACACACACACACACACACCTTTGCAGAAACTATGGAGTGTTTCTGATTTCATGTGTCCTTTTTACACACACACACACACACACATACAACCTTGCAGAATCTCTGGAGGGCTTCTGACTTTGTGTCATTTTTACACAAACATACACACATACACACACCCTTGAAGAATCTCTAGAGGGCTTCTGACTTCGTGTCTTTTTACACAAACACACACACACCACACACACATATACCCTTGTAAAATCTCTGGATGGTGGCTGACTTGCTGTCCTTTTTACACACACACACGCACACACACACACACACACACAAACCCTTGCAGAATATCTAGAGGGTTTCTGAATTTGTGTCTGTTGTACACACACACACACACCCTTACAGAACCTCTGGACGGCTTCAGATTCCATGTCCTTTTTACACACACACACACACACACACACACACACACACACACACACACACACACTTTTCCAGAATCAATAGTCGGCTTCTGACTTGGTATCCTTTTTACACACACGCAGACAGACACACATACACACACCTGTGCAGAATCTGTGGAGGACTTCTAACAACATGTCCTTTTTACACACACACACACACACACACACAAAGATATACTCTTGCAGGATCTCTAGAGTGCTTCTGACTTGGTGTCCTTTATACACACACACACATACACCCTTCCAGAACTCTACAAGGATTCTGACTTCATGTCCTTTTTACACACACACACACACACACACACACACAAATTCATTTTCTTGCCAAATCTCTGCAGTCCTTCTGACTTCGTGTCCTTTTTAAACACACACACACCACACACACACTTGTAGAATCTCTGGAGGACTTCTGATTTCATGTCCTTTTTACACACACACACACACACACACACACACAAAGATATACTCTTGCAGGATCTCTAGAGTGCTTCTGACTTGGTGTCCTTTATACACACACACACATACACCCTTCCAGAACTCTACAAGGATTCTGACTTCATGTCCTTTTTACACACACACACACACACACAAACACACACAAATTCATTTTCTTGCCAAATCTCTGCAGTCCTTCTGACTTCGTGTCCTTTTTAAACACGCACACACACACACACACTTGTAGAATCTCTGGAGGACTTCTGATTTCATGTCCTTTTTACACACACACACACACACTCCCTCACTCTCACACTGATACCTTTCCAGAAAACCTAGAGGGCTTCTGATTTCATGTCCTTTTAACACAACACACTCACCCTTGCAGAATCTCTAGAGGGCTTCTGACTTCCTGTACTTTTGACACACACACACACAAACACCCTTGCAGAATCTCCAGACAT
>NW_027459114.1:27500-30000 GCF_050624435.1 Tenrec ecaudatus | reverse complement strand
ATTCTAAATTCCTATCCTTTTACACACGCACACACACACTCACACGCTTGCATAATGCCTGCAGGGCTTCTGTCTTCATGTCCTTTTATACACACACACAGACACACAACCTTGCACAATCTCTAGAGTCCTTTTGATTTCTTGTCCTTTTTACACACACACACACACACACACACACACACACACTTCCAGAATCTCTAGAGGGCTTCTGACGTCATGTCCTTGTTAAACACATACACACACACACACACACACACACATCCTTGCAGAATTCCTGGATGGATTCTTACTTTGTGTCCTTTTTAAACACACACACACACACACACACACCCTTGCAGAATATCTAGAGGGTTTCTGAATGTGTGTCCGTTTCACATACACACACACACACACACACATCCACACCCTTACAGAACCTCTGGACGGCTTCAGACTCCATGTCCTTTTTACACACTCACACACACACACACACACACTTTTTGCAGAATCAATAGTCGGCTTCTGACTTAGTGTCCTTTTTTCACACACGCACACAGACACACACATACACTTTTGCAGAATCAATAGTCGGCTTCTGACTTGGTGTCCTTTTTACACACACGCACACAGACCCATACACACACCTGTGCAGAATCTGTGGAGGACTTCTAACAACATGTCCTTTTTACACACACACACACACACAAAGACATACTCTTGCAGGATCTCTAGATTGCTTCTGACTTGGTGTCCTTTATACACACACACACACATACACCCTTCCAGAACTCTACAAGGATTCTGACTTCATGTCCTTTTTACACACACACACACACACACACACACACACACACACACATGCATCCTTGCAGAATCGCAGGAATTCATCTCACGTCATGTAATTTATACACATACACTCAAACTTATTCCCTTGCAAAATCACTTGAGGGTTTCTTACTTCGTGTTCTTTTTACAAACATACTTAAAACACACACAGACACACCCTTGCAGGATCTCTAGAGGGCTTCTGACTTGGTGTCCTTTTTACACACACGCACACAGACACACATACACACACCTGTGCAGAATCTTTGGAGGACTTCTAAAATGTCGTTTATAAACACACACACACACACACACATCCCTTGCAGAATCTCTAGAGGGATTCAGACTTCGTGTCCTTTTTACACACACACACACACACACACACACATCCTTGCAGGAACTCTACAGCGATTCTAAATTCCTATCCTTTTACACACGAACACACACACTCACACGCTTGCATAATGCCTGCAGGGCTTCTGTCTTCATGTCCTTTTTATACACACACACAGACACACAACCTTGCACAATCTCTAGAGTTCTTTTGATTTCTTGTCCTTTATACACACACACACACACTCACACAAACACATCATTCCAGAATCTCTAGAGGGTTTCTGACTTTTTTCTTTACACACACACACACACACACACACACACACCTTTGCAGAAACTATGGAGTGTTTCTGACTTCATGTGTACTTTTTACACACACACACACACACACATACAACCTTGCAGAATCTCTGGAGGGCTTCTGATTTTGTGTCCTTTTTACACAAACATACACACATACACACACCCTTGAAGAATCTCTAGAGGGCTTCTGACTTCGTGTCTTTTTACACAAACACACACACACACCACACACACATACACTTTGGTAGAATCTCTGGATGGTGGCTGACTTGCTGTCCTTTTTACACACACACACACACAAACACTTGAAGAATATCTAGAGGGTTTTTGAATTTGTGTCTGTTTACTCACACACACACACACACACACACACTTACAGAACCTCTGGACGGCTTCAGACTCCATGTCCTTTTTACACACACACACACACACACACACACACACACACACACATACACTTTTGCAGAATCAATAGTCGGCTTATGACTTGGTGTCTTTTTTACACACACGCACACAGACACATGCACACACCTGTGCAGAATCTGTGGAGGACTTCTAACAACATGTCCTTTTTACACACACACACACACACAAAGACATACTCTTGCAGGATCTCTAGAGTGCTTCTGACTTGGTGTCCTTTATACACACACACACACACATACACCCTTCCAGAACTCTACAAGGATTCTGACTTCATGTCCTTTTTACACACACACACACACACACACACACACACACACACACACACACAAACTCATTTTCTTGCCAAATCTCTGCAGTCCTTCTGACTTCGTGTCCTTTTTAAACACACACACACACACACACATACACTTGTAGAATCTCTGGAGGACTTCTGATTTCATGTCCTTATTGCACACACACTCCCTCACTCTCACTCTGGAGGACTTCTGATTTCATGTCCTTATTACACACACACACACACACACACACACACACTCCCTCACTCTCACACTCATACCTTTCCAGAAAACCTAGAGGGCTTCTGATTTCATGTCCTTTTAACACAACATACTCACCCTTGCAGAATCTCTAG
>NW_027459114.1:17500-20000 GCF_050624435.1 Tenrec ecaudatus | reverse complement strand
ACACATACACACACACACACACACACTCTGGCAGAATCTCTGGAGGGCTTCTAATATGGTTTACTTATTTCAAACACAACAAACACACACGCACAGACCTTTGCATAATCAATATTGGGCTTCTGACTTCGTGTAATTTTTACCCTCACACACAAACACACACACACACATACAACCTTGCAGAATCTCTGGAGGGCTTCTGACTTTGTGTCCTTTTTACACAAACATACACACATACACACACCCTTGAAGAATCTCTAGATGGCTTCTGACTTCGTGTAATTTTACACAAACACACACACACACCAAACACACATACACCCTGGTAGAATCTCTGGATGGTGGCTGACTTGCTGTCCTTTTTACACACACACACACACACACAAACACTTGAAGAATATCTAGAGGGTTTCTGAATTTGTGTCTGTTTACACACACACACACTTACAGAACCTCTGGACGGCTTCAGACTCCATGTCCTTTTTGCACACACACACACACACACACACACACACACTTTTGCAGAATCAATAGTCGGCTTCTGACTTGGTATCCTTTTTACACACACGCACACAAACACATACACACACCTTTGCAGAATTTGTGGAGGACTTCTAACAACATGTCCTTTTTACACACACACACACACACACACACACAAGACATACTCTTGCAGGATCTCTAGAGTGCTTCTGACTTGGTGTCCTTTATACACACACACACACATACACCCTTCCAGAACTCTACAAGGGTTCTGACTTCATGTCCTTTTTACACACACACACACACACACACCCTTACAGAACCTCTGGAGGGCTTCTGATTTCATGTCCTTTTTACACACACACACACACACACACAAACACACACTTTTGCAGAATCAATAGTCGGCTTCTGACTTCGTGTCCTTTTTACAAATACCCACAACGTCCTTGCAGAATTTCTAGAGGGCTTCTGAATTTGTGACCTTATTACACACGCACACACTCACACACATAAAACCTTGCAGAATCTCTTGAGAGCTTCATACTTGGTCTCCTTTTTACAAATACACACACACACACACATCATGGCAGAATCTCTAGATGGCTTCTGACTTCAGGATCTTTTTACACACACACCTTTGCAGAAACTATGGAGTGTTTCTGACTTCATGTGTCCTTTTTACACACACTCTCACACAGACACACACTTGCAGAATCTCTTGAGGGCTTCTGACGTCATGTCCTTGTTACACACACATACACACACGCACTTGCATAATCTGTGGGGGTCTGACTTCGTGTCCTTTTTACATACACACACACTCACACACACCCTCCCTCACACTGATACTCATACCTTTGGAAAATTCCTAGAGGGCTTCTGACTTCCTTACCTTTTTACACACACACACACATCCTTGCAGAATTCCTGGATGGATTCTTACTTTGTGTCATTTTTAAACACACACACACACACACACACTCCAAACTCATTTTCTTGCCAAATCTCTGCAGTCCTTCTGACTTCGTGTCCTTTTTAAACACACACACACACACACACACACACACACACACATACACTTGTAGAATCTCTGGAGGACTTCTGATTTCATGTCCTTATTACACACACACACACACACACACACTCCCTCACTCTCACACTCATACCTTTCCAGAAAACCTAGAGGGCTTCTGATTTTGTGTCCTTTTAACACAACACACTCACCCTTGCAGAATCTCTAGAGGGCTTCTGACTTCCTGTACTTTTTACACACACACACACAAACACCCTTGCAGAATCTCCAGACATTTTCTGACTTCGTGTTGTTTTCACACATACACACACACACACTCTGGCAGAATCTCTGGAGGGCTTCTAATATGGTTTACTTATTTTAAACACAACAAACACACACACACAGACCTTTGCATAATCAATATTGGGCTTCTGACTTCGTGTAATTTTTACCCTCACACACAAACACACACACACACATACAACCTTGCAGAATCTCTGGAGGGCTTCTGACTTTGTGTCCTTTTTACACAAACATACACACATACACACACCCTTGAAGAATCTCTAGAGGGCTTCTGACTTCGTGTCTTTTTACACAAACACACACACACCACACACAAATACACCCTGGTAGAATCTCTGGATGGTGGCTGACTTGCTGTCCTTTTTACACACACACACACACACACAAACACACACACAAACACTTGAAGAATATCTAGAGGGTTTCTGAATTTGTGTCTGTTTACACACACACACACACACACACACACACACACACCCTTACAGAACCTCTGGACGGCTTCAGACTCCATGTCCTTTTTACACACACACACACACACACACATACAGTTTTGCAGAATCAATAGTCGGCTTCTGACTTGGTGTCCTTTTTACACACACGCACACAGACACACACACACACCTGTGCAGAATCTGTGGAGGACTTCTAACAACATGTCCTTTTTGCACACACACACACACACACACACACACA